>NC_090873.1:19834195-19839195 GCF_036669935.1 Montipora foliosa
CAGCTGCGATGTTCTTGGCAATTTCCGACGTTCACGCTTCAAAGGGGAAAAAAGGGTAAATACGCACGCGCCCGGCTAACTCCTAAGTTGAATAAACATATGTTTAAGCTGCAAAAAGAACTGCACCAAAATGCAGGCCTTTACCCGGAGGTAATTTTCGAGCAATTCGTTCACTCCACAACCCAAGGGAGCTTACACCCTTTTTTACAACAAGACCTCGAACTAAGACCTTTCAACACAAATGTAACTATGGAGGAGCTGTATTCTGCAATAGCCCGCCCAAAGAGTAGTTTAAATCTACTATCGCCGCCTTTAAGAAGTCTTTGAACTTTTAGATAAGTGATAGATCATTGGATAATGCAATTCTAGAGTTTTGATTGGTTTAGCCTTCATTGTATATTTAGCAGTTATCCTGCAAAATCGCCCGGAATATCGCCCGAGTTGGTTCAGTAAAATCAGGCGATATTCCGCAAGATTGAGCAAGATAATTATTTTATTATTCAACACATTGATGACAAAGCACGATTTTCTACGTTTATGGGAAAAAAAAAGCTGGAAAAAGTACCATTTTTCTCCTCAAAACACAAAATTACGTATCTGTTGAGTACGTACGACAAATATTGAGCGCGCTGTATAAAAATGTCAGTAACTGTACGCATACGGATCAGTTTTGTTATTTTTTGAAATAAAGTAGGGAAGATTTATCCATAATTTGTGGGCGTGAGGTGATTCAAAACAGAAAAAGCTTAAATGTCTTCCTTAGTCCATTTTTTTATTTTATCACATTACGTACTATAAACTGACTTACTTTCTAATGTTGGTTTCCCTTTGCTGTATAAAGTTTGCCCCTGGATGTTTGTCTGCACCATTCAAAATCAATTTCTTCATCAAGTTCATGTTGGCTTCTGTAACCTGAATGAATTTTCAAATCCATGAAACGACGTTCCCCGAGACCTTCAATGTTCCCCGTGGTGAAGCCGAGGGGAATATTGAGGGTCGAGGGGAAACAAAACTTGTTGTTTCCCGTGGGGCCAGTCATTAAGGACGGTGGCTACTATTGTTATTGCGCATACGTTCGGCGCATATCGAGATACTCGGGTTTCCTATCGGTGATGCTTACCAAGACAGTGATATTTTTGCGCGGTTAAAAACTATCCGGAGAAAGTAGATCTTAGTAAGTACTCTTGGTATCCAAAAAGAAAATTGGGGGTAACCATGCATTTTTGAGAGATAATTAAAGTGCTACTGTGACGAAATTTGAATCTTCCCTATCGAAGCCATTTTGGCACATAAACACGTAGTCTGTACGAGAAGAAGAATGCTGTTTACCATTTTCAAATATCTCTTTTTGTTCTGGAGATATTCAAGTTTTTGTAATATGCAAATTAGCCAAGTGATGACGTCATAAACCCTACCAAATTTTGATCAAGTATGATGGAGAAAGATATCTCAGCCAATTTGTATCAGAAATACTTGGTTCTTTGCACTAAGATTCTAGTAGATGTGTTCCACAATATGAGCATACCATTTTTGTTACCATGGCAACATACTGGGTTCCAGACCTCCCTGATATTAAAAGCTTTGCAGACCACCTTTGGCTTTCTGTTTTGATATTTGCAAATGGTGCCTCATCTGCATGATCATGTCAGCATATAAAGATGTTAGGTCGAGTTTGTGGCCTTGGTAAATGTATTTCTAGCCTGAGATCACCAAAATATTGAAATCAGGTTGGAGGGGACTGGAAAAGAGTGAGTCGCCATGGGAACCAATTTCTTTACAGTCGTAGGTGTATTGCCTTCAGAACTATCAGCTCACCAAGTTTCAATGGTCTCTGTTGCAAATTGACCGAGATAGCTCTATTTATATTCTTGATGTTCTATTGGGTTGGATGAATGACGTCATCAGCCTTCTCATTTGCATATTTAACACATTTTTTAAACTTAAATATCTCTGGAACCAATGCAGATATTTCCAAACGGTAAACAGCGTTTTTAATGTTTCATGGTACTCTATGTGATAAACCAAAAAACTCAAGGGATAAAAATTTGATCACAGTAGCACTTTAAGCTTCAATTTGGGAAAGAGCGTCATGTATTGCTTTGTATTTTAAAGCTTTTTGCAAATATTATTCATCAACTATCTTTGAAAAATGCGTGGTTACCCCCAAATTTCTTTTTGGATTTCAATAACACTTGTTAAGATCTACATTTCCCACATAATCATAAACCGGGGCAAAAATACCTTTGAATTAGTAGGCACCGTCCTTAAGTGTTTTGTTATACCTCCCAACTCAAAATAGAACTGTTTTGCTCACTTCTTGGAAGCTTTGGTCCAAATTTTGCTCTTTGCAGAAGTCTTTCGACGTTTTCACAGCATTGTGGGTGTCCTTGTTAGTAGATTTCGAGCTTTTATCGCGTACAAGCTGTTCGATTTCTTCTTCAATTCTTGTTTGAAACCGTTTTACTTCCAAGACTGCGTAAAAATTATTTGCTGGACGTGACTGGCAAACAAACTTGCCGCTGTTTCAAAGGTGCGCGACCTGATCACGTGCGAGTCGAAAGTTCAAGTCGTTGTCTCCCTAGGGAGTTGGTGAATTTTTGACCCATGACACGTGACACGTTTGAGTTGGGAGTTGGGAGTTGTAATTATTATTTAACAAAGTTAACTTCAGGAAGGCTTGTGTGTCAGTTGTCGTCAGCGGCATTGACAGGTCGGTGCATGCGCCATGATTCCCACGCATGTGTGCTGTAGGGCGTAACAGTAGCATTGTAGTTGCGTAGCGGAAAAAACTAAAAGCGTGTTAATTTACTGTTTGTTCCCTCTTTCTCCCCCATTTCCCCACTTTCTTTTTTTTATCAGTGTGGCATGTGCCTGTCTCCCGTGCTGCATGACTGGGTTGCCAGGACTTCCCAGTCATGGAAGCAGTCTCCATCTGGGTGCTGGATGCTAATAGTGGAAGCTTCTGAATGTCTCAGACACCTTAAAAAGGAGGTGTTAATTTCGGTCTTACTAAACAACGTCAACATTTTATTGCCACATCTCCCAGCACCTTTTAAAGTCCCCGTAACCTAAGGCTGTTTCTGCCAAGGTGGCCATTTTTCAGACATCACCTCCTGGCCGGCCACTTTTTGTAGGGGAGAATCTGACAGGCCCCTGGAGGGTTGTTTATCACTCCACTGAGCTTATGAACACTGAAAGGTTTTGAAGCAAGACTTAAGGTTTATAAATAGTCTTCAACCAGAACTTAAAAGTCTAATCATTTGATGATGAAATTACAGCTCAAGGTATCACTTTCTCCTCGGTTATTTTAAGACCCTATGAGTTGATTCAGCCAGGGTATGAACCTGCAACCCCCGACATGGTAGTCCAATACACAACCAACTGAGTTGTTGCTGCTGCTCCTACACTTTTGGAGCAATTCTAGAATTGCATGATAGATGTCCTGAACCAACATTCTTCATCTGTCAGTGATTAATTTGGGGAAAATTTTGCTTTAGATCACATGTCTTGCCCGACATTTTGTAATTAAAACAAATAAGTTGGAATATTTAGTCAGCTTTCCAACATTCTTGGAATATCAACAACAAGATTGCTTTCAGTATGTGCACCCAGTCTTCAAAATAGTGGTCCCAAAATCAAATGCTGGCTGGCTACAGTACTTCAAAAAGCACATAATTATTTGACTGACATGCAAATTCCAAAGACAAATCTACAAACCCTTTCTGGATAAGTAAGAATTTTGGCTACGAGTTCAGGAACAGCAACCTAGGAAACGAAAATGAAACAGAAAATCAAGAGGACAATAAATTATTATTTGTTGAATACTGCAACACAACAACACAATAATAATACAGGTATATATTGCTATATTATTCGAATTAAATGGTCAGAAAAATGGTGCATTATAGCCAGCATAATATCACTAGCACTACATTTTTAGGTGCTCTGCTAATGCACTGATTTCTTTCAAGGTGCTGCTAAACATGCTTCAACTTGTGTGTGAACACAAAAGCAAAGCCCCAAAATGTCTGACCTGATCAATACGCAGGTTGGGATCAGGAGAGATAACTGTTCGTCCAGAGTAGTCAACTCTTTTTCCCGATAGATTGCCTCTAAATCGTCCCTGCTTTCCCTTTAGTCGCTGCACAAATCCTCTTGAACCTTTCTTAGGCTGGTTATTGAAGAACAATAATACATATAAAATACATATAAAATCATCTGGGAATTTAATAACCTCTATGTAAGTGCATCATTCAAAAACTGTCAGAATACCTGAAGTATTGAGAAAATGAGATACACATGATGTTTGAAGGACTGATTAATTAACCAACAGACTGACTGACTGAGTGACTCGCTGAGGGCATGGGTTTTTGCAAAGGCAGGGGGTTATAATTCATCAAGGGCCAGGCAGCAGGCAAATTGACCGGCTTTGTACAATCTTTTGCCATGACTTTGCCCGGGTGTTTTAATATTTCCTGCTTACTTTATTATATCCAAAGCATTAAAAATGCCCAGCTGCCAAACACTGATGACCTCCTGAGCAAAATCATAAAATGAAACCTTTGCACAAGAGTTCAATTATATTGCAAAAACCTAGACTGCTGATGAGTCAGCCAAGTAAACTGTCTGACTGACTGGCCAACTGACTGATCGACACTGTCTTTGTGTCACGACCTTGGTCATGCTCTGAAATAAACATTTTTCTTTGAATTTGAATATTGCCGTACAAAACAAATCTAATGTGGTTCACCGTTCTCTGTATTCTTATCAACAACAACAATCATCATCACAGTGGTCAAAATAATTATTATTATCTTTCGATGGATTTTTTCCTTCCTTTTCATTGGCCGAGAGCCCACCACCAGACCGGCAAATAACTGTCTATGAATAAGTGTTTTGCTGCTAATAATATTCTGCTCATGCGCAATTGAAAACGGCAGTTTGCTTTCCTGAGCTTTCAGACAAAGATTTAATTGTTGGGAATTGTGAAAAATAAAGTT
>NC_090873.1:19844195-19864195 GCF_036669935.1 Montipora foliosa
TGCAGTGTACATGTATGCTGTACCTTTTTTTCAAACTGAAGCCTGTAATAATATTGCAATAAACTGGCCTCACAGGAAAGTAAAGTCCGTAGAGTTATATCACACTGACCTGATCTGGTATTTGTTCAAACAAGGTTATGACTCGCAATGGATTAAGAACTTCCTGCACAAAAAGAAGCAAATGATAAAAAAGAAAAAAGATAAACTTGAAAAGTTGAGACCATTAATTTTATAAAAATTAATCACTCTGCACTGATGCCCATTGAACACTAGAATACATGTAACAGTAATAATTATAATAATTATACTGTAATTTTGTGCATTTAAATATTGGTTAAGCACACGATGATATACAACAGTCTACAATGTAAGAACAGCACAACAGGGAGACAATTATGGCAATAGGGATATTGATGACTATAATTATCACGATGATAACTATTTCCCCTATTATAGTACACTCACAAAATTGGTGGATTCTGATTGGATGAGAGGTGTACAATTAATCCCAAATTGTACTCTCCAGGAGTACCAATTACTTTTTTTTGCAAAGTTGACACGAAATTAATTCTTCTGAAATTAACAGACTTAGGAAGGTGACCCTAAAGCATCCAAAGTTGACCCGAAGACTTCTGAAGATTTCCAAAGTTTACCCAAAGACGTCCGAAGTTTTCCGAAGTTGACCCGAAGAATTTAGAAGGTGTCCGAGGTTCAACTGAAGTCTTTTGAAGATTTCCAACATTGGACCGAAGAGTTTCAAAGGTTTCTGACGTAAACACGAACAGATCGGTGGAAATGTACCGGTAATAAAGTTATGATAATGATGAAAGGGTAACAAATCTGATTCCACAAATTAAAAAGTCGGCTGATGTGCATTGGTCAATTTGTCACTACTGTCAAATGATCAACACATGCAGAACACCAAAAATACTTTGGATGGTGCAGTGGTAATAATAATAATTGTCAGCTGACCCAAAGCAGTCAACATTATTCTGTTCAGCAGATGTCACAATACTTAGGAACAGTGTATGACAGTTAAGTGTAAATACTCTCATTGCAAACTTGTTGATACCAAATTTATCAGCCATATGGCATTATTTCTTAGTACCAGTAGGCTATTAATACACTTATGCTGATTAGGTCAAGAGACAGAAAAGAAAATAGCACTGATGAATTTAAAGGTTGATTATTTCTAGCATAAACATTCAAACTCAAAAACTACAAACAAGCTCTTCAAGGCTAAAAGAAGGGCAAGTTTGTAGACAAGCGTCTTATGCAGACAACGCATAGATGACATATACATCATGTAGCCGACATATGCATCAGTCAAAGCCTTGGCAATCACTGCACGTTGGCCGACATACAGTTATTGGTTGGATCTGATTTGTTACCATTTCAGAAGTAATAGCAACCCCAACAAACACAATCATGATACTATAGATTTACCCAAGCCTAAAAGCGGAGCTCCCGGGTTATTAATTAAATTTTGTAAATTGCAATAAGTTAACCTGGCTTGAGCCTGCGATCCAATCAAAACCCAGTACCTGGTCAGCAATGAGCTCAATTGACCATAACATGGATGTCCAATATCAAAGATGTATGCTGTAAACTAGCTGGAGTATGGCCACCTCGATGAGCTCTAAACTTGAGCCATGATAGTGGTCACATCGGCATAGTGATACATGGAAGGGTAGAAGTACGTACAGTCATACAGTGACCAAAACCAAATTTTCATTTCAAGGGCTCACTGTGACGGAAGTTAAGGAATGCTTGTTGGTGTGGGTCCTTTGTTTTCTATAAGGTGATCAACGCCAAGGTATCGCTTTGTGATTGTTTTGGGTATTTTTCAGTAAACAAAAAATATGTCTATGTCTATCATCAAGGAAAGTGCTTCTGAATCCTGAAGCGAACACAGCAGCAAAATCAAGGATTTTCAAACAGAATTTTTGGGCACCTAGTTGCTGTCTCAATGAGTCAGGCAGCTGAAACCCAGAACTACATGGAACCCTACGCAGACGAACCACTAGCAGATGAGGAATGGCTTCAAAAATACAGAAAAGAAGAAGAGGATAACAAAGATCTCAAGAGGGAATTAAATCAACGCTTGTACAATGCTGTTCCTGAAAGCGAATCTTGTTTGTCAGTCTTCAATGATCTTTTCATTCCATTCGA
Organism: Montipora foliosa; assembly: GCF_036669935.1. Taxonomy (NCBI): domain Eukaryota; kingdom Metazoa; phylum Cnidaria; class Anthozoa; order Scleractinia; family Acroporidae; genus Montipora; species Montipora foliosa. Next base: position 19,846,368 of record NC_090873.1, read on the forward strand.
ATCGAAAAATTCTGAAATCCCAAAAGTTCATTTTTTAACATGGACTTTCAAATACTAGGAAAATAAAACTTTTCACATTATGGGCACTTTAAACCCTTTGCCGTACCAAAAACTTCCAAACAATAATGACCATGATGAGAAGATGATGATGATAATGATAATGACAATGATTCAATGATTGCAATGACAATTATATTGGCCTTACATGTATAGTCAACCTTCTTCTCACCTGTGCTTTGTTCACTAAGGTGTCCAGCTCTTTGTTGTATTCTATTGCTGGGCCAAATGATGCTTGGAATTCTGAGATAACAGGATCAACAAACTTCCTTGCTGATTTGTACTTCTCATGTACAACCTTCATCATACCACTTTTTCGTACAAAACCTGATGGTTTAAACAACACACAACATGGTACATTTTCATCAATCAACTACTGTTACAGTACTGTAATTATAATTATGTAATTTTCACTAACCACAATTAAGTACTTTGCATTTAATTAGAAATAATAACAAAACAAATCAGAATAATATTGGTTTTTGAGGAAAAAAGAAAACACAATTATCTACAGTACCGTAGCTCCCAAAAAAAAAAAAAACAAGCCACTCAGTGCAAGGTGAAGGCACATTACATGCAAACCCTGTTCCTTCATCGGAATCGATGATGACCATCAAATTCACTAATAATTATTAGTCTTGTTAATCTTGGGTTATCCATACCAAGATGGCTGATGAGGCCAATTCGTGTGAAGAAGTCTCGATCCAAATGGGGACACATGAGGGTGGGTGGGGTATCCAGGTTACAAATGGTTCTGTCTGCATTGTACTCTTTTCATTTCTGCAATCAGCTTTTTTTGTTCTGTTCTGCTCTATTGTTGTTGTATCTTTACAGATTAGTGTGTGCCAGTCTGCGTCTATTAGAAGCTTTTCTTTCCCAGGTGTCTGTGGGGATGGATAATTATATCCTTGAGGGTGTTCTTCAGACTGTCTTAATACTGTACCATTTTCTTGGGTGTCCAACTGGGCAATTGCCTTTCTCTAGTTCCCCAGAGAGGAGAACTTTGCTTTGTGATGCAGATATCTGGCATGAAGGCCATGTGACCTGCCCAATGGAACTGAGCCTTACGCAATGGCGGTGATGATGCTGGGTATGTCTGTGCACTCTCTCCAAAACTGCCATGTCAGGGATCTTGTCCTGCCAGCGGATGCGGAGGAGGTTTGAAGTGAAGTGAAGTGAAGCTACATGTATTAAATTTTAGTCTCTTCCCTCTGGGCTTTTCAGAACTAACTTACAGTGCTTTTGTGGGGGACTTCAGCCAGAATGCTTGTTACGCAGTTTACAATAATATTAATTTAGGAAGTGAAAGTTGCCCCCCGTCCAGTTGAGGTCAGACCACGACACCAGTGACTACATCCACTACTCTTATCGAATAGTGAGTGCGTTCTTTACTGTCCCATACTAAACAGGACCTCCGATTTACAGTCCTTATGCAAGAAGACTTGAAAGTCTAACCATTTGAAGATGTGATTACAAAGGCAGCACTTTCTCCTCAGTTATCTTAAGACCCTGAGTGTTGGTCTGGCCAGAATCAAACTCACTACCTCCCACATGACAGCCCCATGCTCAACCAACTGAGCCACCGGTACGCAGGCATCAGAGGAGAAACATGTAGTCCCGGGTGCAACTTCTTGGCTGGAATAACAATAAATTGTAAAGAGTCAACTGGTTTGCCTCCAGCCAGTTGAGATTCTAACTATTGTTGCTGACTAATGTTCAAATTTGTGCAACTGGTTTTAGCCAGTACTTGAATGGTTGCAACATTGCAACCAAAAGTGAGAGTGGTATCATGAGTCAACAGACCTACCATTCAAAGCTTCACAGTAAGGGCAATGAGAAATCTTTTTACACTTGTCAACAATCTTCTTCTTGATACCCTTTCTCATCAAAGCAGAGACTCCAGGGCGACTTAACTGATCCAAGAAATGTTTCTTCTCTTGCGGTGGCAAAAGGACTCTTGAACAAGTCTGTTAAAGAATGGTGACTCTCTTAGAAAAATAAAAGTCTGTTTCTTATGATTAGAACAGCACTGCAGTGTAAACAGGTTGGAAAATTAATGGAGACACTTCACCCTTTTTCTGTACAATCGAAGCACAGACTGTGTCCATTTTAGATGGGTTTGTGGCTTCTGAATTTTTATGATGTCATTCTTTGTCATCACCCTGAGTCACTGGCCTTGCTTCGCTTTATGAGAAGAAATGACAACCAACAACATTGTAAAAATCCGTAAGCCACAAATCTGTCTAAAACGAACTTAGTTTGCACTCTGATGACAAAGAAAAGACGAGTCAGGGCAACCGTATGTAGAGGTAGGTAAAGTTTATTTCAATCTACATTTTACAGCTTTATTGTTGTCTGTTGCATAAAGGCCTGTTTAAACAGTTTCAACATTTGCTTCAACATGCACTCAACACTTTGTTGAACCAAATATTCGGTACTCTTGAACAGGTCGTTCAACATTGTTGAAAGTGTAAAAAATGTTGAAAGCTTGTTGAAAGCGTACATTGAATCAAGTTTAAAATTGGTTTAAACTTTTCAAGATCTATCTAACTTTTCCTTTGTTCTCGAAAATGTTTAATGATGTTCAAGCCATTTGAACACTCAACAAGCCAATTAGTGTAGAACACAGGCACGCTCACATCAGGCCGCACAAATTAACATAATGGCGTAGTTTATCTGGATGAGAGAGACTGGTTTCGAGTTCTTAGTTCCTCGAAATCAAAATTTCGTGAAAGTGTTCGTTCTTTTCTGGGCGCAATGTTGAAACCATTTGAAAGGCCTCCACACAACTTTGTTTTTGCGTCCAACATTTGCTGAACATCCGTTTCTTCATTCTTAAAACGTTTGGTCAAAATAATGTTGAATAGAAACTGTGTAAACGGGCTTTAAGATCAACAAACAGTCTGAAATTAAAATTATTAAACAATGAAGTTTGGAAGCTAGGAATCCCAAGATTAACTGAACATTCTATTTATTTTCAAGTAACACCAACTTTATTTAGCATAAAATTTACCGGTACATATTCCCAAAGATAATCCTTTCCCATGCTATAAACATTACCAAGGTGTAACGTGAATCACTGGTATCTTTGCAAAATCTTTTTTTATTTGAAGTTTTAGAGAATCAATGACACAGGGAAATTAAAAAATAACATATTTTGAGCTGTGGACATTAGACAACCAAGTTAGCACGTAAAAAATCTATTGATTTTATACCAAGTTCAAGTTTATTATACATTCACCTTTCGTACATTTTCCATTGATCCTTACCCCGCAAAATTTGATATGTATTGATTTGATTTGATTTGATTTAATTTGTGCACGACGCCACAAGCTGTTCAGCTTTAAAACACTATCGTGTGAAAATAAAGAATTATTATAATAGCCTAGCTAATCGAGGCTAATTAGCCTAGCTAATTACCACTTTCAAAGCTACATGTAAAATATTCTGTCAAAATGTGCGCAAGATTGCTGGACTGACTTCTGACATTTACTGACTTAAAAGCCCTGCTTATATGGAGAAAAGTTGTCCTGAGTAAGAGGGTCAGCTTCCCAGCCCAGTCAACTTTAAGTGACCATTTATATGATGAAAGAAGCCTCAGTTTCAATCAACAGGAGACTACAGACAGTACTTGCACTTGCTCTCATTATCTTGACTTGACCGAGTTGACCTGCTAGCTAGGCGAGCCAAAGTGTTTATGTTGCAGGTCATTTTGTTCCTCAGGTTAATTTGCAACCAAACTAGGTCATTTTGTTTCAACCTAGGTCATTTTTATTTTAAACTAGGTTGAAATTGATAGAAGGAAACATAAAAAAAAACCTATCAATTGTTAGTAAGTATGTGTAAGATGTTGGTTAGTAAATTGATCCTAGAGGAAAGGGGATGAACTTAGTGCAGCTTAGATTTTCATGAGTATTTTATAAAACCCCAATGGTTTTTAAGTCTAGGCACTGATTTTAAATGGTTAGCATTAAGATTGGGGTTAGGTATACAGTGCATGCTAACCGATTCTACTTTTCTTTCTCAGAGCTTAAATTTAGGACATTGTTCATTGATAAATCTCCTTAGGATGGCAGAGGGCAACAATTGAATTATCATCCAAGGAATAAAAGAACTGAAACATACATGATGTCTTGTTGATTTTTAATTTGCTTTAGTTATTTCCTCTATCTTTTGCTTACCAGTACATGTACTTTAAATTCGTAATAATCAAAGGCATGTAAAAACAAAACTTTCAAAAGTCAGGAAAAAGGGTTCATAATCTATTGATTAGAAGCCATTTTGAATGCTCTTTTATTACACATAACATGAGAATTTTATTCCATAAAGCTCATTTGTACAAATCTATACGCTTTATTTTCACATGTGAAAAAGACCTATACAGCCAATCAGAATGGCGTACAGCTATTTCACATGTGAAAGTATAACCAATCAGCGATAGCGTAAAGGCGTTTCCATGCCAATCACTCGTGCATCTCGTGCAAATCGTGCAAATCGTGCAAATCGTACTTTGTTATTGAATTAAATTAAATTTGCATTTGGTTCTATTGTTAGTGAGTTTTTGTTTCTAATTCGCGTTCAGAAAACTATTTTAATGAAAATTCTCATGTTATGTGTAATAAAGAGTTTACGACATAGAAAGTGCTTTGTACGGGGTTTTATTCACTCGTTGTTTGTGTCAAAAACCCTCACTCGCTCGTTCCTCGCTCGTTCGGGTTTTTGACACAAACAACTCGTGCATAAAACCCCGTACGCCGCACTTTCTATGAAGTAAACTATTTGTAAGTGTTATTTCTTTTGAATAATTTATGTTCAATAAAATATTTGTTTCTTTTTTTCAATTTTGCTGAGTCTGCTTGTAGTGATAAATCCAAATTTTGTGCTTATTTTGGCACAGTCCCCTTCAAGTTCTTCAATTTGAGCAAGTAGCACATTTGGATGAAGGGGCGTTTCCTTTTCCATTTTATTAATTTTCAGCATCACATAATCCTGAAGTTCGAACTTCTTCTTTTTCTTCTTCCCTTTCTGGTGTATGATAACTGCAAAAGGCAGACTGCTGGCTACTTGCAAATAGCACTGATAAGCAGTATTTAAGCTAAACACCCATTTCAAACGGTGCTGATAAACAAAATTTAAGCCTCAGGAGCCATTTTTAAGCGATTAGCTTTAAATAACTGTGATTCAGGGTTAGTCTGCAGTCCGCGGTTTGCAGTTGGCAAGTGTCAGACACCGCTCTCCTTTAATGTCAGGCTCATCCTGCCACTTTTTCAAATTATTTACCATTTCCTGCTCTGCATGTGATGTAGCTGTGACTTGTCCACTCATTTGTGGCTATTTAATCTCTTTTCTCCGAGAGATTCCGAAAACCACTTCATACGGTATTGTTCTGTGAATGGTTATACAGTCATGTATGTTTTTTTACAAGCGGTTTCTCCAAGATGATGACACCAGTGTTTCGCAGACGAATTCTTTTCTTTGATTAAACTTCAAAGGTTATCTTTTGTTGTTCTATTTGCCCATGCTACGATCTTTTTTTCACTGTGGGAACGCTGTGTTTGCGGCGAAAATCGGTTTGTTATCATGACTAGGAATGATGCCTTGTTCATGGTGTATTTTGCATAGCGACGTAAATAAACTTCGTACAATATTTGACTATTAATTTTTCTACGTCTCACTTTATATCATTTACGCATGTGCGAAATGGTGGTTGTCGTGAAGGCTTGGAAATAGCTAAACGACTTCAGTTGCTGATTCGATGGCTTAGTGGTTAATACAGAGGAGAAGTAATCTCGGATGTCCTATGGTGCAAAGGTTCCCATCCTTGGAGTGGCATGGAATGTTGTGAAAGTTCAAGCTAAGAAGCACAGTCCGTTGGTAGTAAGCAAGGACAGTAAGGGGGAAGGAGAGGGTGAGACGGTAAGTGGACGAAGAACGGAAGGCAAGGGAAAGGTGGAGAAAGGTGTTTTCTTTTTTATTCCCCCTAAAAATCCAGGCCCCATTTTTTTACATTACATCCCCCAAAAAAGGGAAACCCTTTTTTAGACGGTTCCTAATAACCTACTAGGTTGAAACAAAATGACCTAGTTTGGTTGCAAATTAACCTAAGGAACAAAATGACACAACATTTACATGGAAAAAAGTTGGCCCAGATAGGAGGGTGATCCTACCGTTGAAAAAGCGTGACCCGGCTAGGCGAGTCACCCTTCTAGCCGTGCCAATTTTTTTTCCTCATATAAACGGTTCGCCTGGTTTTATCTTAAGGAAATGTCAGCTAGAAAAGTTGGCTCGCCCAGGGTAGCTTGTGTGGGCGAGTGGCCCTTCTACCCAGAACAACTTTTTTCCACATAAACGGGGCCTAAGAAATTAACGAAGACATCAAGAGCCGGATCAACAAGGCCAGACATGCATTCAACACCCTCCGCCCCAGTTGGAATTCTTCAGCCCTCTCCCTCCACAACAAGATCAGAATCATCAACACCAACGTCAAGTCTGTCTTACTGTATGGCTCCGAAACATGGAGAACCACTAAATCAAACACCCACAAGCTGCAGACCTTTATCAACAGATGCCTCAGAAACATCATCAACATCAGATGGCCAGACGTCATTTCCAACGCCGACCTCTGGGACAAGACTGGTCAAAGCCCCATTGAAGTGGAGATCAAAAAACACGAAGTGGGAGTGGATCGGCCACACACTCAGGAAGTCCCCCTCAAATGTCACCAAGCAAGCCCTCGACTGAAATCCACAAGGAAAGCGTAAAGTAGGAAGACCGAAACAGACCTGGTGCAGGAGCACTGATGCAGAGGTGAATGCCGTTGGTACGACATGGGCACAGCTGAGGAGGACCTCACAGAACCGAGTGCGTTGGAGGAGTGTTGTTGCTGCACTATGTTCCACAGGGAACCTAAAGGCTTAAGTCAAGTAAGTCAAGAAATTAACACTGATGATTTAAAATGCATAAATGGGGAACTAGAACTGATGTGGCCAATTGCATGAACAATATTTTATTCATAAAGGAAAAAAATAGAACCATCCCTGAGGTCATTACAGTTACCGTACCACATTAATTAATTTGTACTTAGGTATTTTTCGGGTACTATAATTTCCTTTCTCTATAGTTAGAACTTTCAACTAAGATTTGAAGTTCCTTGGTACATGTATTTAATTTTTTACATGTACATCTCAGTTGCACTCCAACTACTTTCCAAAATGACAATTGACTTCATTAGCAAAGGTCTACCCCAAATGACTATCCGAGGAGAAAAAACAATGGTATTACTGGTGTAAACCCCTTCAATTTTATTATTACACCACAGTGATTTTTCACCAAAGTGACTATACCTTGCATACTGTTTGCAGAATCACAATGGTTGATCTAAAGAAGCCAACGTGGAAAACTGGAAGTTCAAGGTCTAAATATCCATAGTGACCAACACAGTCAGCCAAAGCTTTACCACATGTTTCACAACTGCGATCTTTGGAACTTGTTCCCTAAAAATCACAACCAACAGGTGATTAATGGTGGTGAATTTATTGTATTGCAGGTGTAAAGTGAGGTTAAAGAGACAATGCAAGAAGACTGTAAGCTAACTATTTTTTTATAGCCCATTGACACCTGGGAGTGAGATTTAATAGAATTTACTCTGTCTAATGCAGGATGATTTTACTCATGAATGGGGGGCAGGTCAGAAGTCAATAGGTTAAGTGACCTGGAAACACTGTCACTTGACAATGACTTGTTACCTTTTAATATTATTATTGCAGTTGGCCTCTTGCGTAATTTGGCCTGCATATATTTCATTTTGTCCACTGGTCTGAAGATAGTTTCAACCGAACAGAATCCAAGTTTCTACATGTGGGTTAGTTATTTAATCTGGTGAAAACTGTTGAATGGAATACTTTGCTATTCCACTTGACTCTTGTTCCCTATTGTAACTTGAATGAATTGTTCACTGGTTTCTGGATACCAGAGCTGATCAAGGATTTATTACAATGCTTATTGGTTGAGCTGTCCTAAAGATATTAAACTTAGTACAAACCATGTGAGAGTCCAATACTCCAAATGGAACAGGGGTACGTCCAGAGTCCTGATTGTACAAATTTTTGCTGACACAGTGAATATGAGCATACTGGTGCATCTGCTCCGGTGAAAATAGGCCAAAGTTAACATGGCTTCTGCAAACAATAAATTTGGTAAAAATGATTAAAATACTGATGATGAAACTATAGTCAGGGAGCAGAAACCGAAAAATAAGAGTTTCGTTCAACCATCGCCACAGAAAATGTTTGCCGCCTGATTCTTATAGAGAAAGACCTCCTGATTAAGGCCAGGTAGTTCGTAAAGTTGAATTGTGGTATAGGTTTCGAGTTAAGGGGTTGTTTTCTTTCCCACCTCACCGCTCAGCATGGAAACGAGGCTACACACTCAAACGCAGTTTACATCGCTATTTCTTGGTGAAAATCAACGAAATCAGCCATTTAAGCCAAATTCACTAAATACACATTTGCTTCATTTGGAAGTTATTAAGTATGTCACGTGATTGATCACGTGATTTTAAACGTGACCAGTAACAAATCTGTGACTATTAACAAACGTGCGTTCGCCGTTGTTTGGAAGAACAGCCTCGCAAAAACAAAACATGTATCCCTTTTTTATTAAATTAACTTTCTTTTGCTCTTTCTATCGTCTTAGCAAAGCCTTCGGGAATAAAAACTGTTTACTGTATATCACTTTTATCAGTCTAGATCTAGCTCGCAAACGAGTCTAGTCCCTTGGAGGAAAACAAACAAATGACTTGTAAATGAAAAATAAAGAAAATGTCGCCGTTACTCGTTTCTGATTTAAGATACAACTGCAATATTCGGATTTGTGACTATAGTACTAATGACAACAACGAGAATTATTGTTCTCACTCTGAATCAGAGTCCTCGGAATCAGAATCAGAAATGAAGTCTAACAGAACTCTGTGCGGATTTCTACACATGTCACTGCTGGCCATGCAATAACATGCCTCTGAACATGATAAGCCTGTGTTGTTACACGAGCAGTTGATCTGACACCCGCTCTGATATGTGCAAGTCGTCAGTTCCAAAAGGCTACTCGGGGCTGGCTCTTTTGTAATGTAAACCGGCTTCAGTGAGGAGTCCTCCCTCACCCACCCATTACTTTCGGGCTGCGGGAGATGCTGGATTGCAGTCAGAGCCTTTCTCCAAACAAACGTCTGATAGTTAACTCTTTTCAAGTGTTGCAGCAGGCTGTCAGATGTGGGTGGGAGAAGCTCGTTCTTCTGCTTTCTGTTTTTACAAAACAGGAAATACCTCAACTCATCCACAGTGCGTGGTTTCATCCTTGAGCTCGGATAGAGATCACAGATGAAAGCTTCACATTGGGTGGCGACGCCATCACTCAGGTTTCGCTCGGAACCTAGAAGACCTAGACTGTCTTAATGCTGTTCATGGCGTAATACAACTTGCCATCCCTTTTTCTTACCGATCCCGGCAAGGGCGCTGGTGGAGTCGCATCCAGTAATGGCGTGTAAGGCCGCAAGGGCACGACACATTTTTTCGCCAAGCTCTTGCGATACATCGTGAACTGGAACATAACGGACACTGTCTTTCACGCCAGTTTTGAACCAAGATTCAGTGCAGTCTATATCAGAGAAATGGGATACGCTGAGAGCAAGAACATCCGTGTCTGGTGATTGTAAGACAATGCAACACGCTGGATAGGTATCTGCAACATACTTAGCATGCAGCAGTAACCTGTCGAACAATAATACACATTTAATTAATGATTATATCATGTTGTTGCACTAATAAAAGGGTGTTATGTTTTCAATTGGATTGAGATCGCCGTTTGAGATTCGACTTTATAGCTGGACTTAAGAACCTATTTATCTCACCTTGTGTCTGCTTCTTCGTGGTCTGATTCCAGAACGTCCACGTCTTCGCAGTGACCTCTTCTGACTATCACTGCCCGTCTGCCATTCTCAAATCCTCCAGCAATGACAAGATTCGTCTCAGGAGGGAGCTGCTGCCATCCTAAGAGGCAAAACGACTCTGATAGATAGTCACATAGACTTGTCTTGTCCTGCGGATTAGGAATACACTTCCCCCACTGTTTCGGTACAGGAGTAGAAGGTCTGTGGATCTTAACCTCCAACGAAGCGTTCAGGGAACCTCTGCGTGCACGTTCTCCTGCTTTTATGGACACATCCCAGTATTGGTCGAAGACAATGTGAACTTCTTTGCAGTTGGCGAGTGGTGTGGAGATAGCTTCAAAGTACTTGGATGCTAGTTCCCCAAAGGTACTACTCCCCGCTGATTTCAGTACTTGAACTAAAGCCATGCCATCGATAAGATGAATGGTGTATCGTGGAAAAGGTTCGAGTCGTGGGCAAACATTAACTTTGCTTTCAATAAGAGTTGCCAGGGTGCTCTTGTTTGTCTTCCTTAAGCTGCCATCTTGATAAGCCAAGGAGAACGGGACAGATGAAAGCTCATAGCATAGAACTTCTTTGAGGTTAATCTGCCTCACATTGGTGGCGATCAAAAGGCGTCAAAACAGCTCTCTAGCAGCACCAACTGTAACCAGCTTATCACTGACTACCTTTACCGGGTGGTCAAAGTCCTCTACTCCAGACTCATCGGATGTAATCAGCAAACGAACCAGCCAGTACAGACTGGGAGGAATTATTCTTCTTGATGACTCGAGGGACACATCGTCCACGTTAAGGGGTTTTAATGTGATGCCACTGCACTTACGTATTTCCTCCTTTATCCGCCGAGCGGTGTTTGCAATCTGCTGAGCGGCATTAAACGAAACATTGCTTACAGGTCTGGCATTCTGTGCAGCTGAAGCATTTAGCACGTCTTGCAGAGATATGTTCCTCGAATAAATAACCTCAGGCTTACTCCTGTCGGGATGCTGGTGGAACACGATATCTTCTCCAAAGTGCTTTTGAAGTCGAAGTTTCAGGTGCTGTTTGCCATAACTTTCGGCCTTGATTCCCTTGTTCTCCAGGAGTTCGCGATATTTCGACAAAAGCGATGACATATTACGTATGCCTTTCCTTGGTAAATACCCTCAATAATTTCGGCTGCCATCTCTTTGAATGCTCTATCATAAGATGCTTCTCCTTCTATTTCTTTAAAGCCTTTGTGCTTTAGATTGGATTTGCTAATATAGGAAGCGAAACACGTCTTATGATACTTTGCCTCAGCAGCTATAGCTATTAGGTCGTTGTTGACTGAAATGAGAACATGCAGCATTTCTTCATCACCTTTGCTTTCTGCTGCCTTTCAAACTGACTCACATGCTTCAAATGTACAAACATTATGCATCTCTCTGCATTTTTTATACGTCTTATTTCGACAAATAAAACACTTAGACCAATCTATATGGACACCAGCTGACGACCTTGAAATTCTGCGTGTTTCCTCATTACCAGCTTCACTCTCCACTTTGCTTTCATGAATGCCAGTAGCATGCTGTATGTTGTGTTCATTGGTGTAGGACGAATAGCATGTGGAATGCCAAAAAACATCTTGGTTTAGAAAACTGGGTAAGTCCTTGTGCAATCTATCATACACTTCGTCTTTACGAAGGTTGAGTTCAAAGTGTCAATAGAAGACTCTTTCCCTTTTCTTAAAATTTCCTCTTTATCGACCTGGCAAATAATGCATTTAACCAATTTTCGCCGCTTTTGACGAGACGTTATATTGAAACCAGAAGGGTTATCTTGCTCCTTACTAGCCATGGAAATCAATCTGAAAAATGCACCAATTCAGAACATGACACACCCATCACAGTTGTCTTTTAACAAAAATATGAAAAGGCGTTCTAAATTTGTCAACGTACACATCTATACTTCAAAACAGTAATATTTTATTTATTTAATTATTTATTTATTTATTTATTTTGCCACTTCAAAATTACAAAGCAATACAAAACAAAAACTAATTTTAAAACTAGTTATCATTACTGAAAAGAAAAGATACTTTAAAAGACCCGAAATTGTATAATAACGGCTAGTAGGATTTTTTTAATGGTCAAATGAAATCATAAATTAGAAAATGATTTTTCTTCATTGTATATTTTTTCATCATATAATATCACACTATAGGCAAAAAATTATTATGAACTCAAGCATTCAACTTCTAAACTGTTTTAATTGAAATTTGGCAATTGAATTAGTATACTTACAGTCAGAGTAGCGAGAGTTCTAGCCAAGTGGCCATGGGCGCCGCCATATTGGAGAGCCTCGACATGAATCCGGATAGAAACGTATAACGAGGCTACAATAGGTCTTTGTTTGCAAGACAGTTTTACTTTAATATCACTGGCAGTCTAACAGAACAAAACATTGCGCTTCTTATTAATTATAAGTTTTTAACCTATATTCCCTATCAAAAACTGATAAAAAGTACACCACTATTTAATTAGTTCAACGTCTTTTTCAAAACCGAAAAATATCTGAATGGAATTATACACACACACACATATATATATATATATATATAGAGAGAGAGAGAGAGAGAGAGAGAGAGAGAGAGAGAGAGAGAGAGAGAGAGAGAGAGAGAGAGAGAGTGTAGGAGAGAAACCCTGACAATGCACACCCCAAATAATCATATTTTTAACTGAATAAATGTTTGAAAGAAAATTTGCCCTGAGCGGGATTTGAACCCACGTCCCCCCATTACTAGTCGTGTAGTGGTGATCACACCCGACTAGTAATGGGGGGACGTGGGTTCAAATCCCGCTCAGGGCAAATTTTCTTTCAAACATTTATTCAGTTATATATATATATATATATATATATATATAACCAGAAACCCATAAGGGTTGAAACGTGTAACGGCCCCATCTGTGCTGGGAAACAAGCTTCTGAATATTCAATTTGCTAAGTACCATATTTGGAACAACAAGAGCGAGGGGTTTCCAAATATGGTATTTAGCACTGAAACATTCAAGCAATCAGTTCGCACTGAATATTCGGAAGCTGTGAACGCGCGTTACACGTTTCAACCCTTATGGGTTTCTCATATAACTCATTGTGATTATTAATGCTCATTTAAAGCCCATATTATGGCAAATAGCTAGACTAAAACCGAAACGAGTAACAGCTTCATTTTTCATTTACAAGTGATTTGTTTGTTTGCCTCCAAGGGACTAGACTCGTTTGCGAGCTAGATCTAGACTGATAAAAGTGATATACAGTAAACAGTTTTTATACCCAAAGGCTTTGCTAAGACGATAGAAAGAGCAAAAGAAAGTTAATTTAATAAAGAAGGGATACATGTTTTGTTTTTGCGAGGCTGTTCTTCCACACAACGGCGAACGCACGTTTGTTAATAGTCACAGGTTCGTTACTGGTCACATTTAAAATCACGTGACCAATCACGTGACATATTTAATAACTTCCAAATGAAGCAAATGTGTATTTAGTGAATTTAGCTTAAATGGCTGATTTCGTTGATTTTCACCAAGAAATAGCGATGTAAACTGCGTTTGAGTGTGTAGCCTCATTTCCATGCTGAGCGGTGAGGTGGGCAAGAAAACATCCCCTTAACTCGAAACCTATACCACAATTCAACTTTACGAACTACCTGGCCTTAATCAGGAGGTCTTCCTCTATAAGAATCAGGCGGCAAACATTTTCTGTGGCGATGGTTGAACGAAACTCTTATTTTTCGGTTTCTGCTCCCTGACTACTACATCTACAGGACTGGTCAGTATTTTTATACTAAGATCCTCCTGTTTTCTAGACTGATGCAAGAAGCTCACAAGCTAAGCATAAAGCTGCAAATTATGGAATGGAAGCCTCATTAAAATGTAGTGCTTCAAAAGTAAAGCTGAAGGTAGTTGAGAAGTCAAACCATCGTCATATACTCATATCTTATAACTAAACTAATAGCTCAGGATGCTTTAACTTGATGTAAATAAAGTAAATTCATGTCAGCGGCTAGGATTCCTGAGAGCTGGGAAAAGGTACATGTAAGAAATTGCTTGTCGATTTATGTCTAATAAGAGTAACCTGTGCTGACACCAAGCAGTCAATTTTCATGCTCCTTTTGATTACTTGCACCATGAAAAAGTGCCCTACAGTGCAACTCAGTTGGACCAATAACGCTGTAGTTTATACAGAGGGTCTCAACTGTTGTTTCTCCAGGATAGCACCTTTTTTCCCACTTTGCAGCAAACACATCAAATTGTAATAGGCCTTGAAATGTATGAAATGGGTCTTGATAGTCTTCATTTTTGTCAAGACCAACCCTCAAAAAATGTTCATCACAGTTTGCAACCACATACAGATCGTCCTGCTCAGTGGCTCACAGTGAAGGAGCTTTTGAAGAATTCAATGTTCTTTTAAGCATTGATAAATATTTCCTTTATTAATTAGGTAAAGTCGTCCATTTAGTGGTGGTAGGGGAGCAGGGGGAGGGGTGGTAGGGGAGCAGGGGGAGGGGTGGTAGGGGAGCCGGGGGAGGGGGGGAGCCGGGGGAGGGGGGGGGGCAGGGGCACAGTGTCTGCTGACCGTGATGATTGTTTCTGATCAAGGTCGGTCAGTTACAATTTCGCCACTATCGAGAGCTGATGGCTTCCGAGCTGATGATTACATTTTCCCAGGGCACAAAGGAAATTTTGTCATAAGTTAATGGATTCTACCGATGCTCCAAATGTAAGCACGTACAGTACGGCGTCCAGTTAGCAGATGCGTTGAAGATTTAGGCGAAAATTGATACAACTCCCGTTGAAACATAAAAATTGAATAACAAAAGGCTCACATTTTTTTCGTGACTCCAGACTCTCTGTACTGATCCTTCACCATGGCAGTGGAGTAAATATCTACGCACCAAAAGCAGCTCTCGACAGCCGGACCAACGACCAAGTTTCCTTTACAGATTCCTAGTTTCCCAAGCTACTGAACTTCACGCGGTCATACCTATTGAAAATATCATGTAAACCACATGTAATTTATCTTTTACTGAAAAGACTGGAAACGAGTAAAGGCAAAACAACACAGCAGACGACAGAGACCAAAATGGCGCGTAAGTTGTTGATATTGTTCTTGTTGTTGTCATGGTGTGTTTTTTCACGATGCATTGACTTTAAGATCCCTAACGTGACTCCAGAAGACTGTCAACAAAATCAGTATTTTCAGTTTTCGTCATTACGGTGCGTGGATTGTGGAGCTTCTGGTCAAAAACCAAGTGAAGATCTTTTGTCATGCGTTTGTCAAACAGGATACAAACTGCTCGACGATAAAGGTGGTCCTTCAATTACATGCGAAAATTGCGTCGTAGGAGGGTCTTCAAACGTAACAACCTCGCTTGATGGCAGCTTTTGTATCGTATGTCCAAATGACGTCGGTTTTAATGCGCAAAGTGGCACGTGTAATAATTGCCGTGAAAATCGCTTTCCCGTTGATCGAGAGCGAAATGGCGTTCAATTAAAGATCAGACAATGCCTTAGCTGCGAAGAAAGCACAAGAACAGGTCCAAGTTATGAAGAAGCTTGCCAGCGCTGTCACTGGAGCTTTCTCAAAGGCAATGATTCTTCTTGCATTTCCTGCATTGATGGTGATTTCGATATTTCCGGAGGTGTTTGCTTTAAGAAGGCAGACTTGATCCCTAATTCCCCGAACTTATTCAAAGTAAAATACGGCGACAAAGAAATTGAATCAACTTATTTTGAGGAAAACTTGAGAGCTGCTCAAGCATTGTGCAGGGATTATTCAAATTTTACTGCTTGTCAGTTGTTGGGAAACCTGTGCGTATTATTGGATTACACGTACATGGTCCAGACAGGCCTAGGGGAAGCCTGTAAGCTGTATAATGACCTTGTAACTTCTAAAGCCTTAACTAGGCTTGTCAATAACATCAACAGTGACTGGCCAGTGGTAATGCCATGGTTGTATTATCAAAAATCAGTCAGCAATGCCCCTGAAGTTCTAGACAAAACAGACATAACTCAGCAGTTTAATTCAAACACAGACTTGAGCTTTATTTTTGCAGTATTCACCTTAAATGGCTCATTTGTTGGGTATGAAATGGGTCTTGATATTCTTCATTTTTGTCAAGACCGACCCTCAAAAATGGCAGCAGCATCAAAGTTTGCAACCACATACAGATCATCCTGCTCAGTGGCTGTGAAGGAGCTTCTGAAGAATTCAATGTTCTTTTATGACATGTATCTCATTGTGGGTGAGAACTTGTACCCTGTGCCACTTCTTGTGGAAAATTACAGGGACGGAGGTGAAGCTGTCAATGAAGGAGGTGAAAGAGGGAAATGGAAATTGACCAGAAGGTTTTATTTAGTTGAAAGCACAGTTGGAATGTCTGTTAACAACAAGTGGATACGTTATGCTGAACAAATTGAACTGAATATTAGGATGCGATCAACTGATGGTGAAATTTTTCCTCCTATGCTACGTGTAAGGTACAAAGCATTAGATGTAAGTGATGATGGCATTTTGAACGGAAACCAAGAGGTGTCATTTGCAGTCTTGTATGAGATGGATAATACCAAAATAACCAAAGATACAGAGGTAAATATACAAATTTTATACAGTATAAGTAAACATACGGTTCCAGGCTCTTAAACAAAAGACGATGGTAAAAGCAGACCAAAGGGAAGTGCGTTCTGTTCAATCATTTTTTTCACTGCCTTTACCATCCATTTGAAGAAACAATACTATAGTTTGCACGCATAACTGAAAGAAATTAAAATAGCCGGCACTGAATTGAATTCATTCTGTGTTCTCTGTCACGCATGGTTTCGAATTCGATGTCACGCTTTGAACTTTCACTCTGTGTGCCTCCAGCCAACTGGTGGTAATTATTCTCCGTAAAACTAAACTAAAGAAAGCAATTGATGCCGCAGATATCGTAAAGCACTTGTTTTCAACTCCGAACGCATTCCAATGAATCTTACAGTAAACCGGCCTCGTTGGTCAAAAGGGCCCTTTCGGTGTCCTAGTAGACGCCCGGGGTCCATAGGACCGCTAGCGGATTTTTACCCCCCTCTGCGGATTTGGACCCCTTAACCAAACTCAGTAAAAACATTACCATACATAATTTCTTACATAATTTTCTTGTAGAAAGTGATAATAATTCAGAAAGTAGGTTTTTAGAGAAGTTTTTCAGAAGTTTTTTTTTCTTCTTGTTCAACATTATACTGCGACGAAATAGTTTACACTATTATGACGTACTTTACGAAGTAAAATAAGATTAGTACTAGTTTCATTCTTATTCTTCATAATTATATTGCAACCAGATATTTTCGTATAAATGTTGCTTCACATCAGAATGAGAAGGGATTTGCTATGAGTTTCAATAGTTCGAATTCAATAGTAAGTTTGTTGTCATTTAATTCTTGCGTAGGCTATTCTACTAACTTAAATAAATTAATGTCACAGAAATGAAACAATAAAATTATGAATACTTGATGGGCGATCAGTATCCATTATATGACAAAAGGTGTTTATAAAAAAGGTTGAAACTGATCTAGATAAAAAACTTTAAAAAACTGAATTTTCAACTGCAACCGCGGTCTTCATCAGAGTAACTAAAATATGCTGTTCGAGAGTAATATGCTAAAACTAAAATAAGAAGTTACTTTATCCCCTAGGGCTTCAATAATGTCTTATAGACAGAAGGGAATGGCTTCTGCTCGTTTACCGCATTTTTGTCTATTGTGGAGTGCCATGATTCCAAAAAGATTCTTTTGTGCCAATTATTGACATTCTTTTCTAGAATTTCCACATA
>NC_090873.1:19869195-19881695 GCF_036669935.1 Montipora foliosa
AGGGACAAAATCAGACTGAGACATCACTCAGTGAGCAGTGTTGGGTTCTAGACAAGGTTAACAAAGGGAAACTAGTTCTTACAGACAAAGGTTTTGATATTGCAGAACTCTGCCTAAAGAGAGGCATTTTACACAACCAACCCCCAATGAAGTTCGATCTCCAGTATGCAGACAGACATGAGTAGGAATTTTGGCATAGCCACTTTAAGGATATACAAAGAGAACTACATTGGCCGCATAAGGGACTGGACCATATTAAACAGCTGCTGGCCAATGATGAGAATATATATTCTTAGGTATTGCTTTAAGGTATTTGCACACATTGTAAATATTTTGAAAACTCCAGTTGGCCCAAGTGAAACTTAGGAAGCAAAGACATTATACAGCTCCTTGTAAACAATACTGCCCCTCATGCAACTTCCTTTATTGAGTTACAGTCTAACAGTAATACAAAATAGTACCGGTAACTATCTTCTGTAACAGCCAAGTCAAGTTTTAACTGTTAAGGAGATTTAAAATTGACAAGCAGAAGAACTTTAAAAATATTGATAGTTGATAATTAACACATGAGTGTGCAGAAAGCTTGGGGCACCCAAATCATATAAAATCTAACCAAGTGCTGGACCAAAGTAATTAATTAAAGAACATTTTTAAGAAAACTATATGCTTCCAGTGAAAGAAACAATGAAATGCATGATATTCATCATAACATATCTTACTGAAAAAGTACCATTACTAATACTGCTTAAAACGGATAAAAAACAAAGCCCAGAAAAATTTGTGAAGCTAGTACTTTTTTCGGAGGTTACACTAATAAGTGGGGATACTCTTGAAGATAATGTTGTTTTATCAATCTGCATCTCGGACAAAAACTACTTGTTTCACAGTTTTAGTCATGGCATTCACCCAGGAACGCAGAGATCTTATATTTTCAAATGTTGGAACATTTCCTTCCACATGGCATCTGACAGGATGCGGCGATGGGGATCCGCCGCATAATTCACTGAAATCCGCATCTTCCGCATAATTGTGATATTTTCCGCAAAAAACAGAAGAAACACCTGACATTAGTGATAAAGCAGCTCCTTAACATCCTCAAAAACATAAAAGCCAAAGAAATTGACTGTCTTGAAACGCTTATTTTCCTGAACATTGAAGAAAACACACCATTTCGTTCGCAAGATGAAAGTTCGTAAGAAAGATCGTAAGCAGTTTCCGGGCATTTTTTCGCCAATGAGCCTGGACACTAGTTTTTGTTCCTACAATGCTTCCCATTGGACAAGAAACAGTTACACTTCAGCAAATTACATGACTGATAAGATCGAGGGAATGGATCGCGCTCCAAAGGTATTACAATTTTGCTGCATTATCTCCAAATTGGAACAAAATTGATGACGAGAAACAAAATAATTTTTTATCCCTTTATTTATTTTACCAAAAGTCGTGGCAAAATCCCAACTGCTAATCCTTTTATTTCAACGGTGAAAGCTCCATGTATTTTAATCACAAAGGGCAAAAATTCAGTCGCAAATGCGATTGTATTGGTTGCAATTTCGATTACGGATTTACCGTAAGCATGTAAATACATTGGACAGGCCTAATTATTAGTTTTATAACTTGTTTAAATTTCCGCATAATCAACGCATGTTTCCGCATAATATGGCCAAAAATTTCCGTGTAATCTTTAATTTTTTTCCGCATCCTATCAGAAGCCATGCTTCCAGATGCTCTCCAAGCTTCCTAAAAAACTTGTTCTCTTCATGGGGCCATTCTGTTATCTCTTTCCTCAACAAAATGGCGTCAGTAACAGTCTTGCAAACATCTAGGGGAAGATTGCCACGCTCAATGAAAAAAATGTTTGCACAGTTCTGTTCTGGATGGTATGACTCAAGGAAAGTTACATTGCCAACAGTGCAAACCATCCAAACATTCTCTGTAGAATGTGAGAGGTTTTGACTTCCACCAAGAGGGTCTGCCCTATTCCATCGGGACTCGCCCCATACCTTCTATCCATAGGGTGATAGAAAAAACCTCCAGATGAGACTGGCGCACCTGCAACAGAAACAAGTTATTTTGTTCATTATACACATACCTTTTATTACCTCAACATCTTTGAATCTGATCATTATCAGTACAAATTGATGGATTAATTTAATTTGCCTGTGATTTTCATTCTATTAATTTAATTAATTAACTTTAAGTAATTTGGCTGTAATGTCGCAATTAT
Organism: Montipora foliosa; assembly: GCF_036669935.1. NCBI lineage: Eukaryota > Metazoa > Cnidaria > Anthozoa > Scleractinia > Acroporidae > Montipora > Montipora foliosa. Next base: position 19,871,423 of record NC_090873.1, read on the forward strand.
TAATTTCGACATGAACCATTCATTCTGGTGGAAAGAATGAAGCAGCAAAATAAACACAGAGTAAGTGATGTACAAGTCATGCATACAGCAAAGCATTTACACACCTGAAAGATCTTCAAACAACTGAAGCGCTCTTCCCTCAAACTCAATTCCTCTGGAAAAGTTCTTGAATTTTTGGGTGCTACCTTTCTTTCATCAACCTTATTGTGGATGCAGAACCAAGCCTGACTGAACTCCTTGTGACCACAAAAGCCCAACAACCTTGGAAGCTTACTTGCAGTCACTATGCCCACTTTCAGAGAATGCCATTCTTCAGATCCCTGTTTCACTGGGGCATAATTGAATCCACATCGCTCTAGTTTACTGTAATCGGGAAGTTTTACTTTTATTTTTGTTTCCTTTGTACCTCGGAGCAATCCCAACAGATGCAAGATTTCATCTTATCGTTTTTCATTCATTAAAATGTGCTCATCATTTTGGAGTGTCTCCTCAGTATTCTCACTGAGAAGAGGAGTGGTGACTAGATTATCATTTTGCTGGCCGTCCCCTTCTTTATCTGAGCTGGCAAACTTTGAACAGAGAATTTCCTTGTCATACTTCTCTTCAGCATTTTTGCAATAGTTGCAATCTGTAAATACAGCTCTGGCTTGATAAGACTTATTGTAGTGAACCTGCATTGAAAGGCCAGATCTAACGTTATATTTTCTCATTGTCTTGTAAAAATACAATTGAAGATGTTCTTGGTTCACACCACTTGCAATTTTGCTGGACATCTCATCTACATCCCTCTTGTAGTAGTTACTTAAATTTCTATATCATTACTTGTCCCAGCACTTTCTTCAGCACTGCGTTTCAAAGGTTTCCTTGTAGACCTAGTACCTCTGAACGGTTTGAGAGGAATATGGGAGGCCCTTGTAGCGATTCCAGACATTTTCCCTTTCCTGTGCCACGTCTACATTTTTGCATAACCGTCAATGACAGTAGGCAAGTGTTGTGTTTAAAGTAATACTCTAAAAACATTAACACAGCAATAACATGACAGCAAATACCAGATTTCCCTATTGGGCAGGTGCAGTGTCCTTTCACTGGCAGGTTTTTCTGAAACATCACGATCCCAGGACGCGTAATCTCCTCTCCAAAGCTTTTGATTATCATTGCTTTCACAAATGTTTTGTCATTGACCTTAAGAGACTTCACAGTCTTAATTTTCTAGAGAAGAACACTCTTCAGGCTTTTCTAAACTGCCCTTTGCTACCTTGTTTCTTGTGACCAGTGTATGTTGACACCGTGTTGGAATCTACCTTGGGATAACTTCCGCCATGTCTGCAGCTCATGTGATGGGGATCACCCCAAGGTTAGCTGCCCCTTTCGCAACCCCAGTCTTGTTGCCCTCTCCCCTACCAAAGGGGGGCGTTTTTGAGCGGGAATATTTCCCTGTTACTTCTTGTGTATGTAGTGTACATTTAGTCTCCCCGTTGCAGTTGTCCCAGTTTCAAGCAGAGTTGCATGACTACCGAGATCAGGCAGCAGCTTCCTACGTTGGGGTTATCCCGAAGAACAATCAACCTGGTCAATGGCGTTTGATTCTTCTCATCTCCTGAGGGTCACAGCATCAACGACGGCATCCCCAAGCCTTTATTTTCAGTTCAGTATGTCACTGTTGATTCTGTTATCAATGGCATTATGGCTCGGGGCCGGGGAACTCTTGTTGGCAAGTTTGATGTGGTGAGCGCCTACCGCAATGTGGCCATCCACCCGCAGGATCGTTCCCTCTTGGGCATGAAGTGGCGTGATAAATATTACGTGGACATGGCTCCTCCCTTTGGACTACGCTCGGCTCCGTACATCTTTACCTCCATTGCAGACATGGTCGAATGGATACTGACTCAAAACTATGGGGTTGATTTCTTTAATCATTACTGGGATGATTTTATGACATTGGGTCCGCCAGCCTCTCCGGTCTGTCACTACAACTTGCAGGCGTGCATCCGGGTGTGCTCCATCCTCTGCCTCCCCCTTCACCCACCTAAGCTGGAGAACCCCACTACACGCCTATCCATCCTTGGCATTCAGCTGGACTCAACGACACTACAGGCCCGGTTGCCGGTGGAGAAGAGAGATAGGATCATTTCTCTGTTAGATACATGGTCAGTTAAGCGTTTCTGCAAACGTCGCAAGTTGAAGTCCCTTATTGGTCAACTCTACTATGTCTGTAAGGTTGCCCCTCAGGGGAGGACATTTCTCCGCCAGATGATTAACTTGTTATGTACATTCAGGCGTGATGACCACCCCATTCAGCTAAACCAGTCATTTCATCTGGACCTGACTTGGTGGCGGGAATTGATTCAGCAGAGTTTGGATGGTCTTAGTTTCTTGTTGATGCCTGCTTAGGTCCCTCTCCCTGACTTCCAAGTCTCGTCAGATGCCACAGGCTCCCTGGGCTTTGGAGCGATTTTCAACAGCCAATGGTTTTTTGGTGCATAGTCGGCTTCTCAACAACCTCTATCTATTGCTTATAAGGAGCTGTTTCCGATTGTTGTGGCAGCTCATTTGTGGGGTTCTCAGTGGTCTTCGCGGTGGTTCGAGTTCCTATGTGATATCGAGTCAGTGGTGGCTGTATTGTTGTCAGGTACCTCCAGAGATGTTGGCAGTGCACCATTCATTTTCTTTTACAGCGTCATCAGTTTGTGGAAAAGCTAACCTTGTTGCGGATTCTCTCTCTCTCGTTTCCAGTTGCAGCGTTTTCGGCACCTGGCCCCACAAGCCATGGAAACTCCAACGCCAATTCCTCCAGCTCTCCTGACAGCGTTGCAAGTTATCTGACAGCAAGATGCCAGTTTTTTCTCACTCAGGGCCTCGCTCCATCTACACATCGGGTTTACTTATCCGCCCAGTGTTGCTATGCCGAGTTCTGCCGTCAGGAGGGCCTTTTGAGACCAGAGGGGGCCCTTGTGCCAGCCGACAAACGAACGCCAGCCAACGAACGAACACTTGTGTGTTTTGCATCACTGTTGGTCAATAATCTTCACTGCTCATCCATCGAGGTATACCTCAGTACAGTGCGGTCCCTTCACATTGAAAATGGTTTCCCTGATCCCCTGGTCAACTGTCTACAGCTGCAGCGTTTATTGAGGGGTATAAAGTGTGTACAGGGTTCGTCTCCTCCAACTCGCCTCCCGATTACGATTGATCTCCTTCAGATCATTCAGCTTCCTTAGACATGAAGTTCCATGACCATGTCATGCTCTGGGTGTGTTGCCTGGGGTTTTTTGGTCTCTTGCGTGCAGGCGAGTTCACCACTAATTCTTCATTTGACCCCAGTATCCATCTAGCGGTTAGTGACGTACAAGCTGATGCATTGGTGGATCCTACTTGTTTGAAAGTTCTCATTAAGTGCTCTAAGACTGACCCCTTTCGCCTTGGCTGTGTCATCTACGTAGGCCATGGTAACAGTATTATTTTTGCCCAGTGGCAGCCCTTGGTAACTTCTTGGCTCTGCGGGGCCCGTCTCCAGGGCCGCTGTTTTTCTTTGCGGATGGTCGTCCCTTAACTCTGCAGCAGCTGTCATCCATGGTGCAGTCTTTTTTACACTCAGCGGGATATCATGGTTCTTACTCGGGTCACAGCTTCCGGATTGGTGCGGCCACTACAGCCGCACCTTGGGGAGTTCCGCATCGCCCCATCAAGACTTTAGGCCGGTGGTCGAGTGATGCTTACCAACGGTATATCGGCACACCTATTGGCGTTCTGACCCAGGTGTCCAGTCAGTTGGTTTAGCAGGTAGTGCATTGACGTCTCTTTTAGCTGGAGTTGATTGCCTCAGGTCTGGTCCCTTGGGGGGCCGTGGCTTAGTGGCCATGAGCACCCATTGCTCCAGGTTGTCCAGCCCGGAGGTCCTTTCAGCATGGCAGGCAGGGCTCGTGGCTGGGTTGCGGGTAGGGCTGGCTTTTGGGGTGTTCCACCGACCTGGGTTTGGGTCGTTGGTACCAGTCCCCAGATCCTTGGGCACCCAACCTCCATTTGCAACACAGGCATTAATGCTATTTAATGATTATGCCTTTCCTTGCAAGCAAAGTTGGCGACCAAAATTTATGATCCGGCAACCAAATTTTCCCTGTTTGTCGGCAGCTGGCACCTGAGCAAAAAAGTTAATTTCAAGCCCTGAATTTTGATTTCCATTGTTTCAGATTATGATATAATATATATAAATTGTGTGGAGTTTTTGTATTAAAGTAAACACTTTTTCCATGGTGCCTGTACTTCCCGTCTTTTGAAGGCCAAGTTGGAGATTTGTTGTGGTTGTTTACACCTCGGCATGTCATCTGATATCTGGGGAGGGTTTGGTTGCTTTGTGGGTTTGTATAGGCAAAAGGCAATTTAACTTTGATATGAACCAGGACAATATTTAAACCATATAACTTTAGCTGCAATCAATACTGACAAATAGCAATCTCTAAGAGATTTCAAGTGAAGGGAGAATGCAAAAAAATGCACAGTTCTGGACCCCTGTGTTGTCTTTTTTTCCAAAACTGTGAAATTATCTTCTCTATTCATTGTGGTCACTTCTTCAGTTGACAATTTTGACAATAGGATGAAAACAAAACAAATAAAGTGTCTTCCTCCTGTGTTTGCATCATATAATATACACTTAATGTATGGTCCTGAGGGAAACAGTTAGTTTTGTTTTCCCGAGAGTCCTGATGTTTCGTGAGATGAAGTCAAGGGAAACATCAGGACTTGAGGCAAAACAAAACTAATTAGTTTCTAAGGGACCAGACATTAAGTGCTTTGTTATATATTTAGACTTTTCCTTCAACAATCGCGGCAAAACATCCAGAGTGGGCAACAAATGTATCCCGGTTTGGATACATTTAAATTTGATCAGGGGCACATGACCAAGAATCAACCAATCACAGTGCATGTTTTGTTGAGCGAAAGTCTAGGTATAATAACCATACAAATGTAATTATTGTTTAATCTAAATTTTATTAAATTTTGCACGTTTTGTTTTGGTGTACAGTTTATGACTTAGAAAGTTAACCTTGTACAGTCATTGTATCTTTTTTTTCTTGCAACCCCTAACATTGCACATTTTTTATCTTGCAGATTGCTGTTGGTTGTCTGTCTGCTGTTGCTGCAATTCTTGCTTTAGTAAAGGTGACTTCTTGGCGAAGACGAGAGGGCAAATTAGAATTTGATGGTTTTACTATTATAAAATTTATTCTATTTTGCTTTGGGACCTTTTCCGTAGTGCTCTTCTGGATTGCATTTGGAATGTCATTCCAATGGCTGGTTTTCTTCAAGCAGCAAAAAACAGTTTCCCTTCTTCTCCCATCAGAGAGCCAGGAGAAGCTATTTCTCACACTCTTTTACGTTACCTTCTCATTCAAGCTCCTTGAGGTGGTTCACATGTTGCTGACACAGACCTTTTTTGACATATTTTTTATTGATTGGGAGCGTCCTCAGGGAAGAGTCAATCAGCCTGCTCAGGGTGGAGGGACAGGGGCTACTGATGCTCCTGTCAGCATCTGGCGAACTTTATTCATTGCTAATGAATGGAATGAAATCCAGACAATTCGAAAAACGAACCCTGAGTTGCAGGTTTTTCTCGTTCTGTTCTTCTTAAAGGTTGTAGGATTTGAATATTTAGCTACCACCGACCCCTTTACCAGATACACTGCAAATTTTGAGACTGATTACATAGGCAACTTCAGCCAAGTCCTGCGATTCGCAGTTCTTTGCATCGTATTCTTGTCCATTGAGGCTGTGCAGTGGTTTTTCTTTGCATTCATTTATGAGCGTTTCTTTGGGGATGCACTTGGTGACTTCATCGACTTGTGTGCAATGAGCAACGTGAGCATCTTTATTTTAGAGGTTAGTGAAACCATGGATTTTGCAGTTACTGTTAGAGCAGGGTTCGTACAGAGTCTTGAATTCTTGAAGAAGTCTGGAAAAAGTCTTTAATTTTGCAACCAAAAATCTGTGCGAACCCTGGAAAAATAAATCCCAACGTGAGTGGATTCGTATCTCAGTTGGCTAGAGCCTCACACCGGCATTGCGAGGTCATGGGTTCAAGCCCCGTTGCATGAAGTCCTGAATTTTGTCTGGCTTCTCTGCGACAAAAATCGTACCGTGTAAAATCGGCCCTACGGTGTTAAATCGGTAGTATCGAAGACCCGAAGACCAAAGACCCACTCGAAAATGAAGACCTCGCTGGGGCGTAGCCAGGATTTTTCAAAGGGGGAGTCACACTGTGTTCCCCCCCCCCCCCCCCCTCTTGCTCGAAAACGAAGACCCACTCGAAAAAACGTACAATTACGTTGGTTCAAATGTTATTGTAGAAGAGTTAGTGCTAAGCAGATCTAAGCAGTCTCATTGCCTCCAAGATAAAACGTCAGAAATTTATGTGTCTATTTTCTTGACTAAAATACTTTGATAAGGATTTATGTGGCTTATCCAATCCCTAATTTGGTTCATATCTTGCAGTAAGTAGCACAATACTGATAGCAGTGTTTTGAGTTTATTTCTTCATCCCGGTCCCAGTTAATAATATATGGTGAGGAAATGAAGAAGAAATACAAACAACTTGTTAACTGGAACACGGAAAAAAGCATGCATCAATAACTAGGCGGTAGAAACGTTTCCTTTATGATCCAGCCGAAAGGGAACGGAAAGGATACAATACCTAACATTTTCGAGAAGTAAAGAAAAATTAAAGTTCCCCCAGAATAACGGAACAGATAAAAATTTTATAGCGTAGCCTGAAATGAAACTACAAAGCTTTAAAAGCATTCCGAAGAGCTTGGAACAGCGTTTAAAAGCACTTGAAGGAAAGCCGTCGGTGGGTGGCCCTGTGTTTAGTCTGATCAAGCCTCGACAGTCGGAAAATGGGCGGTTGATGAATCGGTGAAGATTTATGTCGGCCTATCATGGCTTTTAGTTCAGCGATACTTCACCGATAACTTGTCGACAATTCGCCAACACTTCGCCGATAATTCACCAAGTATCGGTAGAAAGAAACCCAATACTCAAAAGGGAAGATGTGTGCAGCTTTATGTTATTGGTCGAGTGCGGAACATGACATGACAACGGGAGGAATAGTTTCACCCTTGCTCTGGCTGGGCCGAGTTTTCTGCGATTGATCCCGTTTAACAGCTAAAAATTAGACGACCGGCGATGATACAATTTAAAACTGAAAAAGAGAAGATTGTCCGCCTAAACCATGTTCCCAGTGCTCTTCGGTTCGCTTCAAAGAGATTAGTTGTGTCTCACAGTAAAATCCCTCCCCCCCCTCCCCCCCCCTTCCTCCTAAGCATGATAGCAATAACTGATGTCGTCATCGCCATACGACCCGTCTGCTTAATTAACACACGTGACCGATATCAGACAAATGACTGATATTCGACCTACAAGTTGACCAATATATCATCGACATGTGGCCGATACTCGATCGAAATGCGTCTGGGAACGACTATCGACCGACTGTCGTCCGATTTATATCGACCGTATATTTCCCTAAGATGAGGTTGATTGTCTATTAAATGTGAGTGGGCCATTGATATCGTCTTTAAGTTACACTGATAGGTAAATATTGCGTAACAAAAGGCAGTGGTTTTCCTTGGGAGTGAGGTTTCAAGCCAAGAACCTTCCAATAGAGGGAGGGAGGAGGAATAACATAATATCACCCAAATGTGGTAACTGCGAACTAAAACATTCTTATTGTACGTTTTTTCGAGTGGGTCTTTGGTCTCCAGTCTTCGTTTTCGATCAGTACTACCTTGTTAAACCCATTCTTCCTACTTTCACGGTCACAGATCAACTAACATGTAGTTTTTTTCCACTGTTTGTGATCCTCTAAAATAACAACTCAGGAGGAAGAGAGTTTCGCGAACAAGAGAATTACCGGTAGTTTTAGATAATTGTAGAGAATTGTTGAGAGAAGTCTTTTTTTTTTTAGGTGATAGAGACTTAAAACACCAAAGCTATCTCTAACATTTAAATAACTTTAAAGGTGGGGGGGAAAAAGCAGAAATGTAGTTGGCAGAAACAGTGACTTCTGAGTGTGCACTCTGTTTGTCACTATTTACGTGCACACAAAGTCTCATACAACGTTTTATTACACATAACATGAGAATTTTATTCCATAAAGCTCATTTGTACAAATCTATACGCTTTATTTTCACATGTGGAAAAGGCTTATACAGCCAATCAGAATGGCGTACAGCTATTTCACATGTGGAAGTATAACCAATCAACAATAGCGTAAAGGCGTTTCCATGCCAATCACTCGTGCATCTCGTGGAAGTCGTACTTTGTTATTGAATTAAATTAAATTTGCATTTGGTTCTATTGTTAGTGAGTTTTTGTTTCTAATTTGCGTTCAGAAAACTATTTTAATGAAAATTCTCGTCTTATGTGTAATAAACAGTTAACGACACAGAAAGTGCTTTGTACGGGGTTTTATTCACTCGTTGTTTGTGTCAAAAACCCTCGCTCGTTCGGGTTTTTGACACAAACAACTCGTGAATAAAACCCCGTACAAAGCACTTTCTATGACGTAAACTATATATACGTTTGCAGGCTGGGGAAATCCCTGTCGTTTCGGAAGGGAAAAGCCAGCAATCAGCTGGTATCAAGTGAGGCTCTGTTGCTAACACAACCTCGTTCCCAGGGTCTGCATTCTCGTCACCTCATCGACAACGAGACCCTGGGAACGAGGTTGTTTCTAGCATACCCAAACTGATGCTCAGCATTTTTTGTTGGTAGAATAATCGCTATGGCTACTACATCCATGGGCGTTCAGTGCATGGACGTGCTGACACAAACATGTGGCAGATGAGTGAACAGCTCAAGCGTGAAGAAGATGATCTGTGTGGAAAGCGAGGCCTGGAACCTAATTCAGAACTGCAGACATTTGAAATTGAGATACCATTAAGGTTCCGCGAACAATATGAGGATGTTGTAAGGCCATTGCTCCAAGAAGGGTTGCAGCAACAGAGACGGAACATACCAAATTCCATGGGTACGATCACACATGATACACAATGTTGATAATCACCTGCCCCAAGTTGTTCGAAGGGTGGATAGCGCTTTCTACAGGATAATTCGATTGGTTTTGCTAGTGTTTATCCCCTGGATAGTGATTTATCCGGTGGATAGCGCTATCCATCTTTTGAAGAACCGACGCCATTTGTATAAGTGAGCTTCCAATTAGAGATTGAACGGAATTGCAGTTTGTGTTTATCTCTGGTATATTGAAGGTTCCATTGAATAAAGGGTGCTAAAAGATAATTAACAAAAATACACTACTATGTCACAAAGAACTTGGGCATATGCAAATTAAAAAACCACTTTGCAAGTGAATTATACAGGTATCTGTATGCTGAATTTGCCCAGTCATAAAGGGGGCCGTTTTCACATAGTGGTCACTCTTTTTTTTTTCTTTTTTTTTTTAATTTCTGTGCCATCCAGATCGACCCAAGAGAGATTTCTGGGGTTTTTTAGCATGTTGATGAATCCCCCGACCACAAATTCGGTGCAGCATTTCTGCCAACGTTCTTAACTCTTGATAATGGTTTTTTTTTTTTAATCTTCTCCAGGACAAGATGGCCGTACAACAAATCTTCCCGCTGCAGTCGAGAAGCGTATTCTTGCGTACAACACTCTTAACCGTTTCTTATCAGCGTTTATCGATCATTCTCTGAGAGATTTGGATTATCTTGTCAGGGATAAACTTTTGTTTGAACACATCTTAAACATGGAACTTAAAGAGCTTCCGCCCCCTGATAAAGCAATATTCTATAATGATAACGGTCGTTCTTTCAACTCCATTTTGTTATACGGCAACGAATGGACATTAATGCTGTTTGATCTTCTCGTGTTTGCCTTTGTTGATTCGTTTGCTCAGGATTTTGTTCTCGCTGGTATTATTACCTACATTGTTACAAAGTTATTAATCATGTTGAGAAACAAGTTTGGGAGGAAAAACCTCACCAGAAAGACTTTAGTTGATGACAGGTTCTTAATTTGAGAAACGCTAAAAAATAATTAACTTAACATTTTTCATTGTAATCTCGAGTAATCGTTTATTTATTTTACCCAACCCGTATAACCTCTTAAGATGTATGTAATTTTGTATGTCAAAAGCCCATCGGACATATGTCCTTCAGCCTTTTTTTGAATTTCGCGAACAAAATTCAGCATTTTGTTCTTAATTGTACGTAGCTCTAGTCGCTGTGTCATATAAAAAAATTCGCCTGGCAGCAAATGTAAT
>NC_090873.1:19886695-19899195 GCF_036669935.1 Montipora foliosa
TATACCATTATACTCTTGTCCACCCAAATTATAAATAAACATTGTTACCAGTTTCTCTTGGGACTTAAAATGGTCCCAAGAGAAAACAAAAATAATGCTTATAGGCCATTTCGGAAAATACCATAACACTCTTTGTTTGTCCCCCCAAATTTTGCATAAGCATTGTTTTTGTTTTCTCTTGGGACCATTGTAAGTTCCAAGAGAAACTGGAAACAATGCTTAAGCAAAATCTGGGGGGACAAACAAAGAATACTATGGTATTTTCCGTTTCGGGAAATTGGAGGAAATATATATTAAAAATATGACTTCCAGTAATAACTTTAAAACTGATGAACGAAAATAAGTTCAAGGCACTTATAAGCTAGCTTTTAGCATATTTACCGAGGAGTTTGAAGGGTGCTTTCCAGTCCGCAAAAATTTCTGTGGAAAGTCAAATTTGAACTTTCTGTTTCGCTTCAGTCCGATTCCACACAACCGGTGGTTCCCTTTCACCGGTACGTCCATAATGTCCCATCAACTCTCGATTAGCACTTGTTCAAGCTTACAACAAGTAAATGCGAGTCTCCCTCATAGGCGCGAATCTCAAGCGAACACAGCTTAGCTTGGAACCACGATAGTTTGTGCAACAGGAATTTATGACAAATTCTTGTTGAATGGAAAGTGCCCAAGGTCGCTGAACGAGGATTGATTAATAAAACTATTATTTAAGCAATACTTTATTTGAGCGTGATAGAGCTTTATCTTCACACGGTTCGACTGGCACTAGCATTGAATTGAGGCTCCCTGGGACATTTACCCATAAGTGCAGTCTCCATTTCAGTTAATGTTTGTCCCAGTTCGACATCAAAATTAATGTATGGATAAGACCTGTGGTTCTAAAATGTGGCTTCATGTACAACTATGGCTTATACAACTATTACTAAAATAAAATGAAAAGTCAAAACTGAAAATGTGGAGGCTACGATACTTGGGAGGAGAATAAGCTAGGAAACTGTAATCTTTCAGTGCTAGCACAAAAACACAGCTAATCCTAATAAGACACGTGTATCTCTTCTATATTATTTTTATACAGTTCTACTTATTTACTGGTAAAATCATTGCATTGCACATTTAATAGGTATTGGAGTCAATACTCCAAAAAGGAAGCATAGAAAGGTCACCAATATCTTGGGGTCCATGCACTGAACACAAGCCTCTGTACATACATAACTTTCATGTGCATCAATCCCCAGCAAACGTCTTGCTTCATCTGAAACAACTTGAAATCTCTTCCACCACCTGAACATCACTTGACATCACATGTCAGCACAAGAAAGTACCAAACCCAGTCATCAACACAAAACCTAGTTTAAAACAATATATTCTAGACAAGTGCGAGTTAGGACATTTTAACATCAACATTTTTACAGGTATCGACAAAGTTTATCATATATGCTATAACACATGGAAGGGTTGATGACCGGGTTAGTACTGTCTTGCATCCATCCACAGCTTCTTCACTTGCTTGAGTGGCTAGGCATGTCCTTTCGAGGGGGCATTCTTTCATTGACCTGGTCAAGTCCTTTGGCTTCTGCAAACCCACTGATTTTGTGGTTTGGACTGAAGACATGCCCTTGAAGAGCTACATGAAAGATAAAATTGTTCACAAGTTTCAGATGGGTTTAAAAGTGTAAGCTGAAATCAATAACATGTTACAAACTGAACACAGAGCTTGATAAACAACTGTCTTCTCTGGGGACTCCGGTTTTCCCATCTCAAAAACAAACATTTGATTTGCGTTAATTTGTTGATTTCAGTTTATACATTAGTAGTGTGTTCAATTAGTGCTCCAGCGCTAGAAAACTAGACAGTTTAGTAAAACTCCTTTCCATTTCCAGCACCTAGAGTTCCTTTCCTAAAAATATAAAATATGAAATTTAAAAAATTTAAAAAGTTTCAGATGGGTTTAAAAGTGTAAGCTGAAACCAATGGCATGTTACAAACTGTACACAGAGCTTGATAAATAACTGTCTGCACCACACTGACCTGTTTCGAGCCCTTGTTTCCCTCCAGATAAAAGTCCAACTGGGAGATGTCCCGATGGTGTAAGACCTTTCAGCTGAACAACACTCTCACTTTCCTCTCTGAAAATGAAAACAAAACATTTCTTTACAGGTATGCAAAGCTGGACACCCTACCCTACACTGTACAAATAAAGTTATAACAGCAAAACTTGAAATGTTGACGGACTTAACAGGTTTAAAAGTCAAAAATTAACCTATTTAATTAAGATTAATACCGTCTCACCATCTACCCTCATCTAAAACACTTAAGACAGGGATAATAGGCGTGGCAGATTTTTTAAATTAAGTGCTCCTGCAATAAATTATTAAAAGTGCCTTTGCTTATAATTAGACTGACAAAATTTTAAGCCTTTGTTTCAAGAAGATTGTTTATTGCAAATTTAAATTTTGTTATTTAACCCCTACAATTATACGTAACTTCTAAACTCTAGTGAGCCAGGTGAAGGAAAACATGCCATCAAACACTAGAACAGTCCTAAGAATGTGTTGTATGTACACAACTGATTTAGCACACAGCACTGGAGTTTTGGACTCTCTGAGAAGACTCTAATAAGGTGCCATTACAAGTGCCAAATTAAACTTTAGATATCCAGATTGATGACTGAACAATGGAAAGACTATCCAAAGTTAGGAAAATTATTTCAATGGATTTTTCAAAGTGATGCATGGTGTCGCAACACACAGGACTCTGGGTCCCTTGCGAGGTACATGTATTGTCACATTCCACCAGACCACCACTCCAGTACTCGATCTGTGCTAACATTGACAGTACAACCTAAAATACACTTGGCTTGAAAGTCCAAAGGTACATAGAAATAAAAAAATCTTTAAAATAGCAGGGAATAAAGATACAACCAATACCAACATATTTCAGTAACCAGAAAAATAAATGCCGGTAAATATAGGAAAATTTCTTTGACTTTGAAATATAGCTGCAGGGCCCTTCGCGTTAACCAATTCTGATATTTAGCAGGGTTCTACTGTAGTCGTTTGGCTGAAAGCATAAACAAATCCTTACCTTAGAACTGTGAATACTCTGGCCATTTTTCCAATAGCTCGAATTTTACTTCGTATAACTTCTTTCCGTTTGAGTGCTTCGCTTTGCTCTTCATCCTCCTCTCCTTCAAGCTCTTCATCCGTGCAGATATTCAGGATGTTCACCAACATTTCTGTGACTAAGGAAAAAAAAGTACAAAGGTTACTTCACGGTGTAACTAACTGTCCTTATGGTAGTGGCAAGAATGGGTTGCCCAGGGTGAATTAATCCACTGACACCTAGGAGTGGAACAACCAGAGATAATATTTTACAAAAATCACACTCCAAAAGATGAGTATGACGGCAATGGAGAGCTGATACAAAACACTAACCACATAAAGACGACGCCTGCTTGAAACTTCGTTCGTATGCTCGAGAAACTTTTTTTAAAAAAAAGTCCTTCCCCGACAGGTCACGCAAAAACGTGACAAACGAAATTTTCCAAGAGCTTCGCAACATCAGATGGATTTTACTCGTTTAGATCATCGGTGGCCCCTATTTTTTAAGACATGAATCACTTACTCTTCTTACAAAATGTGATGAAATGACAAAAATCACAATGAAGTTGTCTCTTTTTTTAATTTTCTTTCCTTGTGCCCTGAATTCCGGAAGCGGTTACAACTGGTAGCGCTTGCGAAAACGCTCGTTGTGGATTAACTCTATTGTTTACGACATCCCAGCGGCATGCAATTATCTAAAAGATCTACGCCTATATTTCTATGCACACAAACCGTCACTCTAACATATGTTTATGATTTTCGACGGATGAGTAGACGAGTCTACAACTCGTTATGATGACCCATCTATCGAAACTAGGGCATTTTTCCCTTGCCTTTTTCTCCGAAACAAAGTCGGTGACCCACGTCCTTAAGGGTCTTCTTATTGCACATTTTTTTACAAAGTTCTGAATGATCCCTATGTGCTTACAGTACTACTCAATTCTGTAGCCTGTATTCTTGTTCAAGTTAACTTTCTTCGATGAGAACATAAGTCATTGTCATACTAGCAAGCAATAAAGCATACCTTTCTCGCCAACAAATGGCAAAGACCACGTAAACACATCCATAAAGTTTGGAAGCCAGTAAGGATGAGGTGAGCAGTTGAACTGACGGATATTCATCACATTGTTCTCGTACTTCAAAACAGCAGCTGAAAAACACAATGACTTTTTTGTAATAATAGTTGTTCAACGGCTTTAAGTGTTTTCACTGGTTTATGGGGGTTAAGTACATTAAAGCAGAATTTTCTAGTCCTTTCAAATAAGCAACAGTTCAACAGTTCAAAAACAGGGTCATCAACCACTTAGGTCACATGTGATGAATTAAAGGCAACTCCAAGCACAAATATATTTAATGGTAACAGGTTTCACTTTTCACAAAAATGGGGAAAACAAAGGTTTTTTTTATTTTTTTACTTGTGGGGGAGGTTTAAGAAAACTCTGAAGCTCATAAACAAGAGCAGGGATGGCATTGTGGTAATAGGCCACCTCGGAAAATACCACAATACTCTTTTTGTTCCCACAAATTTTGAATAAGTACTGGTTTTGTTTTCTCTTGGGACCCGTGTAAGTCCCAAGAGAAACCGGAAACAATGCTTATGCAAAATTTGGGGGGCCAGACAAAGAGTATTATTTTCCAAAGTAGCCTATAGCACTCGCCTCCCACCAATGTAGCCCAAGTTCGATTTCAGACTCATCGCCTTATATGGGGTTCAGTTTGTTGAACATTGGTTGTTTACTCTGTTCCAGGGGGTTTTTCTCCGGGTTCTCCGGTTTTCCCCTCCCCTCAACAATCAACATTTCTAAATTCCAATTCGATTGAATAAAGGACCTCTGTGGAATCCACTTTTGAGCAAGTGGAGCTTCCCGGCTAAATATTATTAAATTTTTAATTTAAGTCTACATTGTAAGAGAGCTCTCAGTCAACAAACCTTTGTTATTATAGACATCAAGATAATTTGGAGCTGAGAAGATTGTAATAAGGGATGGAAATCCAGTTTCTTGGCTTTTTCTGTACATTCGGTATCTAAGAAAGTTAAGAAAGAAGAATAGAAAGTTAAGAAAGTTAAAACGGTGCATGTCACAGTGTCATCAGAAGGATTTGTAGTGGCTGTCAGTGTTTGAAATCAATGAGATAAAAAAGAGAAAGGATATTGCCTGCTAATCAATGATGCAAATGACTTCCTGGCCAAAAACCTGGTCACACTAGCAGATTTTGGACGAGTGCAACCAAAGCATGTGAAATTTCCGTCAAACTCGACCAAACTTCAGAGGAGCCGGTGTCTTGCCTTAATTAAGGCACAGGCGGCCCAGGCTTGGAGGGTAAAAATTATAAGGATTTGTATGGGAATAAATAAATAATAATGCATTTATTGTGCGCAACTTTCCATAAAAATGTTCAAAACTATGCACATGACAGTCAGTTAAAAAGTAAGACGTAAGATTTAAATTAAAATTGTAAAATATTACAAGTAGAAAATGTTACATACTAAAATACAAAAAAAGGTAGATACTAAGTTGTAATAAAAAAAAATTCCGGAATAAATAAGTGTGTTTTAAGCTTAGCTTTAAAAACATCAACAGATTAACGCGTCTGACACCGAAAGGCAAAGCATTCCAGAGCCTTGGAGCAGCGCAAGTGAAGGACCTATCACTAAGTGTTGCTTTGGATATAAAACGAGGATAACAATTAATCTAGCTGGACACCCAAGAGAAATAAGAGAGGATAAGTAAGATGGAGCTAAACCATGAAGAATCTTAAGGCGAAAGTACGGTCTAGAAAATGTTTCTCTAAATGACGAAAACGTTTCCCCGGGAATTCGAAAATAATTGCCGTTTTGTCCAGTTCCCTGTTAAAATGTGACAAGAGCACTTTGAAGTTGCCTCTTTCGTAACTTGGGGAGCGCCATCCTGGATATGACGTGTTACGACGTAGCATCATCAGTCCTTTTTGCGCCATGGGACGCATAAGGCCTCAACGTAGCAATAGTCAACAAACGTGTTCGACCTTACGAAGTTCTTCGATCCCCGATCACTTTCTCAATGTTGTGTGACCTTTCTGCTTCGAGAAATTCAAATTTAGGATGAACTATGGTAAACGATCTTGTGGTTCAATAGCTAGTAGGCCAAGTAGGCCATACGTGCGACAGAAACTCAAGTCACTTAATACTTATAAATTTTCTAGTCAATCAAACTAGGCGGCAAAAATCAGCCAGAACAAATGTAAACAAGACAAAACCTTGAACATGCGACAAAGAAATATTCGACAAGCGAACCTTTTTCACTTTCTTCCTTCAGCTACAGCCGCCGTCTTCGATGCTTCAGCAAACGTATTTGCTTTTACACGGGTGAGCGTTTAATTTACAATAAGCCGACGAAACTTTCAGATGTTGCTCAATACACGTAGCAAGCCTTTTTCACAGCAACAATTACTGCTGTTTGGGGTGTACCCTTTCGAGGGGAATGAAACTAGACACATGTCTAGACTTGAGAACACAAAAATTAAAGAAACCGAAGCTTACACCGGAAAATTAAAATTTCAAGAAAAGTTGGCCGGCGAAAATAAAACGATGGATGGATTCCTCAAACCTCAAACCTGACTGCTATATTGTCTGTTCGGGTCTGTCATTTTACCAAGGAGGACTTCAAGCGGGATCTTCAGGTATATGAATATTGGTCTTGGTGACATTCGCTTCATACGGAAATCTTAATTTATTTATTTATTTATTTATTTATTTATTTATTTATTTATTTATTTATTTATTTATTTATTTATTTATTTATTTATTTATTTATTTATTTATAAACTTCGCCAAAAACAATTTGGCAGGAGAGATCTCACAGAAC
The DNA here is from genome assembly GCF_036669935.1 of Montipora foliosa. Classification (NCBI taxonomy): domain Eukaryota; kingdom Metazoa; phylum Cnidaria; class Anthozoa; order Scleractinia; family Acroporidae; genus Montipora; species Montipora foliosa. The sequence continues at coordinate 19,893,639 of NC_090873.1, forward strand.
TAATGTTCCAATAACGAGACTCCTCAGTCAGCTAGTCCAAAATATCATTATATTGGAGCGAGAAAACTGAATCAAGCCATATAGAGACGACTTTCACTGTTATGCGCTAATAAACGTAACTTGAAATGTGGTTAAATTTTGTACGCAGTATAGAAACTACTGAAACGATTTACTCTTACCATTCCATGGAAATATATAAATCTATCGTTTGTTTTGAAGTTGTAACAGGGATCTCGTAGAAAGCCACAGTAGACAGATTAAACTTGATTTCCTGGCAATTATTTCACCGCAATGAGCGCGGGATAGCACTGCAAGCTCTCTTTCGCTTTGTAAAACGCCTGCACATAACTCACATATAAAACCCTGTTTAACGACCACGAGGTAAAACTGTTCAGAGGAGGAACCAATACCAATATAATTTAGCCTCTGGATTAAGATTCAAGTCTACAAACTATAGCTCTCCTCGCATGTGTTTTTCTTCTTCACGTCAAGTACATTTAGTCATCCGGAGAAATCCTTGACTATTGCTACGTCATAGCCTCGTTTGCATACACAAAAACAAAGATGGCCGATTTCAATTTAAATTTGCCTATTTTTGAAGTGTTATTGTTGTCTATTTAAACACATTTAGTCCAAATGAGTGGTCAAGAATGACAATACAGGTAAAGAACTTTCGATTCAGAGAAACTCTCTAGACCGTACTTTCCCTTTAAAAGTAATCAAAAGAGTCTTAAACTCATTATTCTACATCTAATTGGTAACCAGTGTAACTCCATAACAAGGGGCGTTATGTGACAGAATTTGCGTTCGTTAAAAATCAGTCTTGCTCAAGCATTCTGTACACATTGCTGTTTCTTTAGCGACGAATCAGGCAGGCCATATAATAAGCTATTACAGTAGTCAAGACGGGTGGATTTAAATGCATGAATGAGAGTCTCGGTTGACGTTTGTGAGAGAGAATTCCTGATGCGCCGTACGTTGTACAAATAAAAAATGAAGAACCGCAGATCATTGTAACAATTATGCTTCGACATGGACAGCCTAGAGTCAAACCATGAACCGAGATTCCTTGCAGTGGGAACGGAATGAACGGCTGAGTTACCCACGTGGGTACTCATGATGATGACCTTTTCCAGCTGTTGTGGTATGCCAATAATGAGACATTCGGTTTTATCGTCGTTCCCTTTAAGATTGTCATTCACAAACAAATATAAGATATGCAACTTTCCATGCTTTAAGGCGGAAAGCTGGTCTGACTAGATTGGGATTGGCACTAAAAGATATGTAAACCTGCGTATCATCTGCATAACGATGAACTTCAGGCCTGCAGGTGAGATTTAAACAATCTCTAAAAGCTTTATAGTATATACCGTAAACAGAATGGGACCGAGACAGAAGCCTTGAGGCACACCACATTCAAAGCTGAACTCAGAGAGTATGCCATTGATCAATACTTGCTGAGATCTTCCAGACAGATACGAGTTAAACCAAGAGAGAACTTTTCCTTGGATACCAAATGAAAACTGGGGCCGATGAAAGGGAATATCATAATCAACAGTATCGAAAAGCGGTGCTCAAGTCCAGTAGCAGAAGCAAAGTAGCAAACTGAGTGTTCATATTATGAAGAATGTTGTTGGTGACTCTCAAAAATGAAGTCTCTGCGCTGTGATTTGGACGATATGCTGCTGATTGTGACGCTGGAAACAGATCATTGGTAAACAGAAATTGTCGTTGTTTAGCAATTGCAGTCTCTACAAGTGTTGAAACATACACCAAATTACTCACAGGCCTATAATTTCTAAAGACTACAGGTCTAAACCATCTTTCTTTAACAGCGGCCACACCAAAGCACGCTTCCAAATACGGGGAAAGTATCCAGAATCAAAACAAAGGTTAATGATTTATTATTTTAGTGATGGGCGGCAGTAGCACATTAAGGCATTCAATAACAAGTTTGGTCAGGATGGAATCGAGAAGACAAGACTTCTTTGAGGATGATGTAATGTGGCCATGTACTTCAGATTCGGAGAGAAGGTTTTTGAACCTGAAAAACTGGAATCAGGAACGGTACCATTGCCATTGATGCTATAAGGAGAATAGACCTGAAGAAAGGTTACATGATACCTCGCAAAGCCAAAACCTAGCAGGTCGGCATACGATCTGCAGATTCTCCAATAAACCAATTTCGATATATTAAAATTCAGTCCGAAACAAAAAAGGTCATCTCGAGGATCTGGGGAATAAACTCATACAAATCCTTATATTTATTCCCCAGAGCCTCGAGATGACGAGATGATATATCGAAATTGGTACATTCTTTTCAGCTTTCCTCTGGTGTTGTCTAGCTACCAAGATTTCCGTCATTCAAGGAACTCTTGGTCGAGCGGTAATTCTTCGACGCTTCACAGGAGCATGACAATCAAGCAGAGATCGAAGAGTATTATCAAATAAAGCACAGAGCTGATCAGGATCATCAGTCTTACTCGTACAAAGATCGCTAGTACTAATTTCGTTCATAAACATTTCCCTGTCAACTGATCGAAGTTTCCTAAACAAAACATATTGAACTTTAAGATGAGGTCGAGGTACCGGTATTGGCAGTTATACACGAGTGCGGCTTATAAACGAGTCTTTAGGGCATTCGCAGTTAGAATAGCAGTGTCCGATGATCTGAAAACATTACATCGGGGGTGGGTTGCCCCTTAATAAGGACATCCGAGTTCCGAGTTATTACAAGGTCAAGGGTATGACCAAGTTCATGTGTAGCCTTAAGGACATGTTGATTCAATGACATTGATTCCAACAAATCTGAGAAGAGACGAGTTGCAGGATCATTGTGGTCACCAACATGGATGTTAAAATCTCCAGTCATACAGAGTGGATCTCTTGAAAGACTAATGAATTTAAGGTAGACAGAAAATTCAGTGATGAAACTATTCACAGACAGGATGACAAGCAGAGTATGGTGGGCGATAGATGATAAGTCTGCAAAGTAATGAACCAGCGGTGACAAGATACTCTGAGAGTTCAAAGGAAATCCTTAAGGTAGATTCGATTTTGGAGACCGTGATGTTTTCCCTGAACAAACCCACCGCCTCTACAATAACACCATAGGTTATGATATAATTTATAGCCAGATGGAGTGAACTCTTTGCACACAGCAGAGTCGTTGGCCAATAGCCAGGTTTCAGTTACACCAAATAAATCAGCATTTATTTACTGATTGAGTATGAATACATACATGGTGGAGTAACAATAGGACATAGGTCCCCTGCGAGGTTAACCACCAGGATACATCACAAGAGACAGACCACAACACCGGGAACTACATGCCCTACTCTTTACGACAAGTGTGTGGGTTCTTTTACGTCCCACATGATTGTGAACATTGAAGGGTTGTGAGACAGGACCTCCGGCTTATCGTCCTCATCCGAGAAGACTAGAGAGTCTAACCATTTGCAGATGTAATTACAAAGGCAGCATTTTCTCCTAAGTTATTTAAAGACCCTGAGTGTTGGTCCGGCCGGAGTTGAACTCACAACCTCGAGTATCCATTGCTGAGAAACGGTGATGAATATTCAAATATTCAAAATCCTTCAAGGCTTGCTTAAAAGACACTTGAGACACGGCTGGTCAACCATTCACTTGAGCCTTGATACGCTTAGAGCAAACATAGGAGCAAATGAGTGAAAGGTGAAAGGTTGACCATCGGCATCCATGTCCAAATTAGCTGTAAGCGAGCCTCGAAGGATTTTGAATATGAATATTGATCGCTTTTTTTCTCAGCAATGGATGTTCGCTGGACCTTAAAACTTGGTCAAAGAGGAGTAAATTGATCTGTGTGGCCATCGCGAGAGTTTGACTGATGCCGGAGAAGGGTAATTTTATCAGCGAGATGTGACGTAAGCTAGAAATTGCTTTGCAGCCTTTCCTTTACTTATGTACGAGTCATAACCTGGGAAGTCGCTTAAATCGCATTAAATCATGCAAATAACCGTACAGGAAGCGAGAAAGTCACCAGGACAATAAAGTGCGGCTTTTTTACTGTGAACCTTTGTGTGGAAATATCATTTTGAGTGTTTGTTATCGGGATTCCCATACAAATCCTTATAATTTTCACCCTCTGAGCCTGGGCTGTCAGTGCTTGGGGCAGATAGATTTTTTCCTCAGGAAACCAAACAAATATTGCCTGAAGCGGAAAACACCACAATTCTCTTTGTTTGTCCACCCAAATTTTGAATATTTTGTTTTCTCTTGGGACCACTGTAAGTCCCAAGAGAAAATGGACACAGTGCTTATTCTGGGTGGCAAACAAAGGGTATTATGGTATTTTCCGCTTCGGGCAATTGGGTTTGCCTTTTTTTTCCTGGAAATTGTAGTTTGGAACAATTTTCCACAGCCTACGGTGACCCAGGCCCAAGACAATAAAGTGTTGACAACTGTTACACTGGGCTTTGCTCAACACCCTAACCAAATACACCTGTATCTCACTTGAATGAGTAACAGACTTCAGAAAAGGATGTTTATTTTTCTCACCCTGCATCTTGTGCTTCGTGTGCTCTGATGATTGAAAGCAGGTTGTTCTTTTGAAGGAAATCACATGTTGCTTGATAACTAAAACAAAGAGGTCAATGAAAAAAATTGTATCAAAATGATAATAAAAGGATCAATGCACACATGGAAGTGAGTTAAAATGTTACAAAGTCATTGAGAGGCTTCGAAAGTTTAGAAGGTAAAAAAGCGATGCCCACCACAGAAAGAGACTCAACACTTATTGGGATTTTACAAGTACTGTGTGTAATTAACATCTGAAGTACAATAATAATTATTATAATATGTTGTGGACTCACTCAGCTGTGCCTCATGGGTCCTCAACATTTTGACCACTCTGATGACGAATATCATTGTCAATAAGAGTACAGACAACGCTAAACCACATTCCATTTGTTACTTTTACCACAGTAGTCCTTTTCTCTTCATTGTTGAACTTTGAGAAAAGATAAGTTTGACTCAAGGAAATTTAAAACAATTCTTGGGGTTGTGTTTATCAGTGGACAAAAAAATTAATGTACAAGTAACCTTAGTTTATTATTTATTCCATGTGCAACAAGACAACCAAGAAATTAGTTTTATGGTGTTATGTTGCAACACAGTAACCCATATTGATAGCAAACTGATAAAAGTATGTTTGTTATGATTTGACAATCACCTCTTTATACAAAACTTTGACTTTCTGTGATAAACATAAAATGTGCAATACCTGTAAAAATATGAACAGCCTCTAACAGTGTTATGGCTGAAGTGCTCTGAATTTTTTTCGTTTCCATAATCTTCCAAGGGATCAGACCACAACAAGTCGCACATGGGGCCAAATGCCGGTGGCTCGGTGACCCGGTCAATCTACAGAAAACAGAGAACATTGGATACCTTTTGTACTTATTTGACAGATGATTGGCATCATTTGCAAACATGAGCTGGACTGGTTTATTTACTGTAAGGCAAGGGCAGCCTGGGGGAAGGACTTGTAAGGAAATGGAAAGGAGCCACCCGAACTGAT
>NC_090873.1:19904195-19909195 GCF_036669935.1 Montipora foliosa
CCAATAGTTTTATCTTGGATTGCTAATTACTATTCTACAATACAAAATGGGAGTTACCCAGTTCATTTTTTAGATATAAGCAAGCAAAGACGAAATATAGGTTGTTTTTGGAGAGCTTTCATGTTGCCATGGTAAAATATTAAGCCACAGTGGGTGTATTTTGTCAAGCAATAATTGTTGTTTCGTATGGTACCATTGCTGTTACATAATACAGTGCTGTAGTGACAACCCTTCTAATAGGAAGGTCTCTCAAAAAGGTAGTGAAACTGGTTCCAGCCAAGTTTAGTACTGTACATATGCAGTTGTACATGATAGGCCTTCTGATATTACAAGATGGTACAATTTTGCACAATCGACCTCAAATCGCATCCGATCGCACAATTCACGAAAAATCGCATAATTCACAAAAGGACGAACAAAATTCATAAAATGAAACATAAATCAACACGTTTCTTAGAAATTCCAGCATAAATACGCCATTCTAAAGTCAGTCACCTTCGATTTCGTAAACATTCGAAGTTCAAAGCTTTACTTTTCATGTCGGGGACCTGGTACGAGTCTCCTTCTATTGGTGCAACACAAACACGCCCTTATATACACATCACTGAAATGACACAGTTGCCTTCTCTTAGAGAAGAAATTTGTGAAAAATAAGCGAAGTTGTAAGTTTCTCGGCAAAATCTAGTTTCTTTCGTTGAAAACTGATAAAAACTTACTTTTTCTTCGATGAAGATGGAAGTTCCCACCTTCCGCCCAATCTGACAGCTCACGATCGAGCAAGAAAGTACCTCACAGGTACGCTCCACGTGGACGATGCACTGATGTTTTTCTGGTCGTGCAATATTATGGCCTTTTATACCCCAGAAAATAAGCCATGGCTTACTCTGGCCACGGTGTATAAAATACGCAAAAGGAACTATTTATACGAATATATATTCCCTGGTCAATATAAGCCGCGGCTTGAAAAAGACGTGAACATAGATTTTGTACCATTTATACAGGGTGAACATTCGAGTATTCTGTAAGCCGCTGTTTATTTTCTCTCGTATAAATGGGGGTATGGCCCTATTGTGATTGACATCTTCGGAAGTTCGTGGTTGACAAACACCTTGATCATTCATTTGGCATGTTAGCTGCGTCCTTTCAACTTTTAACGTGGTGCACCGGTAGTGCAGAAGACCTCATTTTTTTATTTATCCCAACTAATGTCGATCCAGATACGTAATTACTGTTCCTTTGTGTTCAAAATGTCTTTAGGGCAGCAAAAAAGTGTTTTTCTTAACCTGAAACCTTATAAAACAAGCTTAAATTGCTGAGAAAAAAAATCACGTAATTTACATTATTTATCGCATAATTGGCCTTTCTAATCGCACAATCTGCCCTGAAAAAATCGCATAATTTGCATTTTTTAATTGCACCCTATCAGAAGGCCTGACATGAAGATCTTTTCCCCCTAAACAATCACCATACCTTCCTTATATCATCTAGAGTGTATATTTCTGGCGAGAGTCCTCCATGGACACAAAGAAACTGTCTGTTCATCAGGGCTGCCAGAGGAAGGGCATCAAATGATCTCATACAAGCATCATACACATCTTCAGTATACTTGATTTTACCTTAACAATAAAACAAACACATTGTAGATCAGTCATTCCAAAATGAAGACAAAGGTGGTTTAAGTTTCAACTCCACTTTGTTTTGGGTCACATGCTGCTTTGACCCCCACATCACCAGGGCTTTCAAGAAAATTTAAAGTTGGCAGTTGGTTTTGGGTGTTATGAAAAACTAAGACCCTCGAAAACTAAGACCTAACAGCCTTCTCAAAGTGGAAATGGTTTAGGTCCCAAAGGCACTCAAGCGAGTGCCCAAAGGGCACAAGCTAGGCGTGTTCCCCTAGGAAATTTTTGACATTTAGACACTCACGGATGCAATTTAGTGCAATCTGGTGGAATTATCAAAGTGACGAAGTTTCACATATGCAATTGACACTTGCATGGTGTCTGATAATACTGGAATGTTGGTTAAATAAACATTTCGCGTGCACAACACAAAAAATATTGCAGAAGTGAATTTGTACGTCAAACAGGCATTCAAGTCTTTATATCATCTCCAGTGACTTTACTTTAGAGCTACAATTGTGTTATCTTTTTTTTCTGTCTCACCTCGTTGTAATAAATGTAAGACATTTTCTGACTGGAAGGAGACGGTCAAACTTTCTGAGGAGGTGGCTCATTGAGCCATTGACTGGCCAGTTTTGAGAAAGCTGCCTAAGACCTAAGACCTAAGACCCATTGCTTACTTATTGGCACGGAAACTAAAGATAGGATCTTTCGAATAAGGATAAACTCAGTCTGTTAACCCTTTGGTTGTAACCATTAAAAGTGTGATACAATAATTATTTTGTGGATACACATTTGTTATTCTGCTTCCAGGATCAAAACAAGTCCACAATGTCGCCATTAAGTAACGCAAACAAAAAACAGTGGTACTGTCTATGGGGGTTGGGGGAGTGGCAGGGGATTTTCTATTTTATAATTTATAACGGAACTATTAAAGTAGTTATAGTTTCTTTTCGGACATGTTTTGTTTCTTTTTATACTGGTTTCAATGCTTCCAAGGCCGCTGCCTTAGAATATCTTCCAGGAACCCTTTGGGCTTCCAACACTAATAGTTCGTAGCCAGAGTCATTTTTCAAGAGCCCAGAATTAATTAATTTCAACTGGTATCATGATTATTTACATTATTTACAAGGTTGACTACAGACACCATGAAAAATCAACATTGTAATGGGAGGAGGGGGGAAAGCCGGTATTGTCCCAATGGTTTTGAACAGGATTGCCCGAGAGAAGAAATTCTTGATTATTGGATAACAAGCCTGCTAGGTTCATTGAATCTCATTAAAGAAGTGTCTCAGATAGTAAAACAATGTATTGCACTGGTGTAGAGGTGGTGTAAAGAAGGATTGTGAAAACGGTGGGTTTCGTTACAATGAACAGTCGACACTTCTCAGCCACAGTTCTCCACTATTTAAAGCAAGATATTTAGGTATAGAAATAATTTGTAAAAAAAGACTGTACAAAAATCATACTGTTTCTTTTCTATTCATACAAGTGCCTTTTGGCTTTAAAGATCACTGGGTGTGTATTTTACAACTGTGCTCCCTCTAGAAACAGTAAAATGCATTAAGTGGTTTTTTGTGCAGAAACGAACACCAATTAAAGATGAGCAAAAGTGTATATAACATGACACGCCATGTACATTCTGGTAGCTTCATCAAAAGCACAACCAGGAAATGTGTTTTTAGGAGTGGGCAATGTGAGGGAGCACTGTTGCCGTTGTCAACAACGGCTTGGGTCACACACCGACCAGTCTACTGTGTATGACACTGATTATTATCAGCAAGATGACACAGCAAATCTGGCGAAGGAAAATCTACAAAGACATGAATTTGGCTCTTAACCTTGTATTATTCTATTATCTACACAATTTGTGTTGTCTTTCAACTTGTGAGGTGTCTAGTTCTGCTTAGCAGAGTCAAAGGTATTCTGCACCTCGAAAGGGGCCACTAACTGCGCGGAGTCTGGGAACAAGTCTCCTGAAAATATTCTTTGCTGCTTTTAAGCTTCCATAAAACAAACTTTACTACAATAAGACAGGTTTTAATGCAATCTTACATATTGCTCACTGTTTTGGGGACATATATGATACGGTTTCCAGTTTTGAAGGATCCTTGTAGGATGATTGATTGTTAATTATAGTCAGCTTGAAGAAATTACCTACAGTATACTTCAACTACATGTAATATTCCAAAATCGAACTGAATCACTTCAACAAACATGATTTCTTCACTTTAGTTATATACAGTGTTCCACAACACCAAAGAATACAGTACAAAAACACATAGTTTACATGTAGGTCAGTTATAACAGAGCTCAAGACACCACAGGAGATTGAAGATTTGGTCAATGCTCTTAAAAGCAAAAAAAAAACCATGTAACAAACTAAGTTAACTATCAAACATTATCACTCATTTGTGAATAACATTGCTACAGCAAGTAACCATGACAAAAACGCATGATGAGTAGAAATGTTTCCATTGTTCAAGGTTAAGTCTAATGTCAATTAATGAAAAAGGATAAAACTATTGATGACCATCACTACTCCCTGAAACAGATGTAAATTTGTAAAGGTTCAACAAATCATTTATTCATGAAAACCCTTGAGTCCATAATAACGAAGTGACTCAAAAGCGAGGTTCAAAGGTCTTATTTTAATTTAAAGTCATCAAACTGTAAATCAATACCGAAATTAGACCAAACGAACGAGAAAAATATCGCTATTGTCCGAAAAACCATAAAATTTTATTTCCAAAACCGGGTACCAGGGTAAGACCACATTTAGGTATAAAAAAACCAACTCAGTGCTTTCAAAATCATTCGATTGAATGTGGACTATAAAAAGGATACTTACATTCTGTTTTGAAGGTAAAATACTCCGTTAAATGGCGACATTCGTGATTTCCTCTAAGCATAAATAGCGTGCTAGGATGTAGTAGTTTCAACGCCCACAAATACAACACGCACTGCAAAGAGATATAGAAATGAAAAATAAAAAGTTCTCACTAAAACGTCGATTGCTAACTTGTGCAATAATCGTCAAGGATTTGCGATGAACATACACAAAAAAGCACAGACGCGTCAAAGTGGAGTGTAAATTTACCGACAGTAGATTACGAGTGCAATTCTTAGCTTAGACACGGGTTTACCGGTCCACATCTGTCGATAGCAGGTTTTCGCGTACGTTCACTTACCTCAATTGAAAAATATCCTCTGTCAACATAGTCACCAAGAAAAAGATATCTCGTAGAACTTGGTGGTCCTCCGACTTCGAATAACTTTATTAGGTCGTAGAACTGTCCGTGTATATCACCACAAACTACAGGCAAATAGAACACGAGCTTGGTGAGTTTCATCAAAAACACTAGCTCACAACCTGTGCAT
>NC_090873.1:19914195-19916695 GCF_036669935.1 Montipora foliosa
TGAAGTTAGTAATGGCGGACCAATATATAAGAAAATTCCAGCTAAAATAAACAGGTGTCTTTTTAAAATCAGAACTTAAAACTTGGGTGAGTTAGTGTTTAGTTAACATAGTTTTGAAATCCAAAGGAAAAACAAAATTTTTTTTTGGTCGTAGTACCACTTTAAGGTCCCTAGTGCCGCAAGGAAGAAAACCCGCCCGCATTCCTATCTGGTTATCATTCTTTGACGTGACCGCTCAACTTGGTAGGTACTTGGTGTCTCTTTTTCTATATTTCAATCTTTTTTTAAACAAGTTATAAAACGTTCTGTAATTATACAATTACCCTAACCTAACCCTAACGCTAACCCTAACACTGACCTATAAAGCCAACCATTAAACCAACCGCTGCAGTTTCACTTAATGTTCGAGTATGATCGAAATGTATATCATATTGTTCCACGCAAACCGGAATGCCTCTCTCGCACATACGGGTAGTAACCATCACTGTACAGCCGTAACAACATGGACATTAGGGAGCTTATAATTAAGCACGCGACGTTTTTGTCAATACGGACGGCGACCGGAAGTGAAGGGAAATTTTGCAAAGAAATTGACGTCACACGTCACAGACGTCAAGTCACAAACCTCAAAGCACAGGCAGCCCAAGCTCGGTATACGATTTTGATTTTGTATTGGAAAATTAAGTTTGAGCTTATAAATGCTAAAATAGGCAGTCAATGTAGAAATAAACTTCACTTACCTCTACGTACAGTTGTCCTCGTCTTTTCTGCGCAATTGGAGGGCAAACTGTGTCCGTTTTCGACGTCCTTGGCTGTCATTTCCCCTCATGAAGATGAACCAATGAGGGGAAAACGGACACAGTTTGCCCTCCGATTGCACAGAAAAGGCAAGGACAACTGTACGTAGAGGTAAGTGAAGTTTATTTCTACATTTACATCCTAATTTAGCATTTAAAAGCTCAAACTTAATTTTCCCATACAAAGTCTATAAATCATATATACATGCACCGAGCTTGTACTGCCTGTGCAGCTCAAAGCTGGCTATTCGGCGTCTGTGGTGAAAAACAAAAGCGCGAGAGGGTAAGTTCATTTTTTGTTGTTTTCCTGCTAATGCTGGACAATCAACTATTTATGAAAGAAAATCTTCTTTGTCAGTTCTACCGGCTGATGAACAATAGCGCTGCAGACGTCGAGACTCAGTCTTGCCAAAAAACCTAGAGTAAGTCTCTTTTGAAAAACATTTGTTTTCCTTGATATATCCTTTGTTATGTGTTTTTTTGTTCTCTGTGGTCTTAAATTTTAATGAGCTAGGAATGCTAAGACATCGTTGGGAAAACTGTTCCCATATCAAATTTTAACTCACGTATGCAAATTAGTGAAGTTGAGGTTTTTACCCTTTAAGCCCCGAGGGGTTTCCCATTGACGAGTAAAATCGTCTGGCGTTAGACAGAGTAAAATCTATAAGTGCCATTTGGCACTATCAGGGCTGAAAGGGTTAAAGAAGAAAGGAAGGCTAGGAGTTGCATTGTATATGGGAGCTTAAAACTACTGAAATAGCTTAGATTTGTAGTAAAAAGCAAGAAAAAGTGAATTTTGCCTTTCGAAAGTGACGCAAAAAGTCCAAAACCGGTGGTCATTTTTCCAAATTGAACGTCCGCCATTTTGGACATATTTTCTTCCGGTTACTTCCATAAAAGGAATGCTCGCCGCCATGTTGTGAAGTCACTGCGCACATGCATTTTTTTCAGATTGGCATTAGATTCCATATCCACCAAAACCACCCTGGCAGCGAGAGAGACTGAAGTTGAATTCAAACACACTTCGTGACTCCTTGTACATAGTACTTCTTGTCAAGCCACCTTCACATTTTAAACATTTAGCATTAACATTTAGAATATCTATACAGAAAGTATCCCAAACATTCATAAAAGCTAACCTTAGGCCTAGAAACTTTTCTTTAGTCCTAATTAGGCCTACGGTTAGCTTTTATGAATGTTTGGGATACTTTCTGTATAGATATTCTATATGTTGCAAGGATCTCATCATATACACACCAACCATAACTCTAAAAAAATGACCATTCTAAATTAGTTTCCAGAACTAAATATTGCTATAGCAATAAGATAAACGACAGTTTAGACCTAATCACTGAAATGGGCACCTAGACTTAATCTGTAAAATAAGAGTTTAACCTAGGGGACTCGTGGCGGGTATATCCATGAGATCTTTCCCTAAATGTTAATGTGAAGGTGGCTTGACACGAAGTACTATGTACAATGCGTCACGAAGTGTGTTTGAATTCAACCTCAGTCTCTCTCTCTCTCTCTCTGCCAGGGTGGTTTTGGTGGATGGAACCTGATGACGACCTTTTTTTAATGTCAACAAAATTTGTAAAGAATCTTTTGTCGGGATGAAACTGCATTTAGCTTCTATTATGGATGAGATCGAGCCTTATTCTTTTGAACCTATGCGAGACAGTTCGAAATCAGAGGAAGACGAT
>NC_090873.1:19924195-19959195 GCF_036669935.1 Montipora foliosa
GTTGGTGTGAGGTATGTTTCAGGCTCTACATCAGATGCTGGAATTTCTGAGGCCGACCTTTCACCAATGGTTGAAAAGTGCAGATTTAGTTCTTCAGCTAGTTCAAGAGGTTCAGTTGTAATTTGCTCGGCAATTTTAATTTCCGAAATATTCCCAGCCTTGTTTGATCGTGGCGAAGACAGTTCATTGATTAAATGCCAAGTTTTTTTGGGACGTGACTTGCTGACTGAGTCTAGATTGTCAATGAAGTATTTATGTTTGGCTTTCTTAATTTCGTTATTTTTCTGGTACCGGGCTCGTTTGTATTGATCCCATGTTGACTGTTTACGGTCCAACATGGCTTTCTTTTTTAAGAAATCTCTCTTGTGCATTTCACGGCGTAGATGGTCAGTTATCCATAAGGCCTTTTTATTGCCAACCCGTTTAGATTTAAGTGGGGAATGTTTGTCTATGGATTGCATATCTTTCCACATGGATCACATATCATTTGGTTCTTTAAGTGTTTCAATATCAGACCACGCCTTTTGTTGTAGATATCTTAGGTAGCTAGTGACGGGTTTTTATTATTCTAGCTCCTGAACGCTCGTACTTGGCCTTATATGTCACATAAATTAGAGCATGGTCGCTAATTGCAAAGTGAACAGCACCATAAGTGGCAATTTTATCGGGTGAGTTCGTAATACAATGATCAATAAGCGTGCTGGAGTTCATAGTAACCCTTGTTGGTTCAGTGATTAGCTGGTTAAGTCCATGTTAATATCTCCCAGTAGAAAAAACTCAGAATTTTCCTCGTCTTCTTTCATGGTACGTTGCTCAGAGCAGTTCTTGGAGTTTCCTGGAAGGAGCATAAAGCAACAAAGAACTGTACGGCAACTTTCCTAAGATTACAGATACACTGAAGATCAGGAGACTGCGCTTTATAGGACACTGTTTAAGATGAAAGGATGAGGTGGTAAGTGAACTTCTACTCTGGGAACCGAAGCATGGCGCAAGAAAGAGAGGAAGACCAGCAACAACATATGTAGACCAGCTGCAAAATGATACTGGTTTGAGCATTGCTGAACTGAAGAACATCATGGGAAACCGAAAGGAATGGATGAAAGTTCGCTCGAAATAAGCAAGCAAGCAACTTTCATCACTACCTCTTCAAAGTTATTGAAGACACTCACCGGAGAATCGAGAGGTCTATACCAAGTGCTAACTAAGAATGGTTTGTACCGGAGCCTAGAGATTTCCAAAACCAACAATTCCAGATTTTCAGAACTCAAGTCGTCACGGATTTTATAATTTAGTTCTTTAATTCTTGACAGTCATGAATTATTTGAAGAAAGCTTGTTGTCCATTTTTTGCTTCATTATTCAGGGAAATGGCTCTTCAGTAAAGGGTTTGACCTGAACTCCGGTGAGAAATTTATTTAGTTGCGCTTGTGGTTTTTGACACAGCGTGTGTTGCTTGTTTGCACACACGCAATGAAATGGGGAGTTCTTTCTTCCCTCGAAGAGCAAATATGTTGTTTGTATCAATAACCGTTTTGGCTGGAAAAGGTTTCTGTGAGATTTTTCTGCCTTTATGGATTCATCGTGTTGTTTAACTATTAATTAATCCATAAAGTTAAAGAAGCTAAATCACTAGGCGTGATAATCGACGAACCGCACCTCTCATGGACTAATCATATAGGTGATACTAGCAAGGAGGTATCTTCAGCTATATGCGTCCTTTGATCTTACCCCACACATAAAATTCTAATGTGGCCTTGAACTACTGTAAAATATTAAAACTAAAATTCCGAGCTTTCGCCGCTTAACGGCATCATCAAGGACGGATAAGATGAAATAAAATATTTCGCGAGGGCCGAATGAAAGCGAAAAAGGTGTCACTATACTAATGAGCGAGTGTCAATGTGAGAGGATAAGTGAAACGAGTGGCATTAGAACAGAGAGGCACTAGAACAATAGGTCTGCAAATTCGATTCATCCTTCTGAACGTGACTAAAACACCACAACAAAACATACGAGTACATATCAGTACACACGACCAACATACGAGTAACATACGAGTATATACTTCTCGGGAGTTAAGTGTTGGTTTGTTTTTCCTTATGTAAAACGCTTCAAATAGGCGTAGGTTTACGGGGTCGTTTTCCAGTACAATGATTTTAACTTCAATGCCTTTGTAATCTTTATTTTGGCATATGGTGATATTGAATTTTTGCTTTTGAGATGTTTTTTCACATGGTCGTGGATGAAACGAGTGGTGCTACCAATGTAATGTTGGTTACAATTTTCTAAGTGAAAATGCTACTGAAGGACAAAGTTTGAAATGAGTATTCAAATCTGCGTGCCAGTTTTAAACTTTGCTCTCGAGATTCTGAATTTCCCGTGGAAAGCAGTTCACCTTCATCTTTATTTAGTTGGTAAGGCCAGTAAGGCACCACAACAAGTTATACATCATTCTGTCTCGCTCGAGCATCGTAGCTTAAGAACAACATTATGCATTTTCATCAGGGGCTGGTTTTAGCATTGTTAAACGTATTATGGAATTTCTGGTGTTTGAGTGTATTTTACCCGGAAATGAAATATTTCTGCGGCACTGAAGCAGTGGTGACTGGAAATAGTCCAGTCGAGGTGCATTACGGGTTGCCAGGGAGGGTTATATAAGAGATGTGTATCACGTGGGATGATCATTCTAGGCCGACACCTCGTTGACCTTCGATATTTTAGTCAACGCGGGAAGATGCGCTTGAATTTTGCAGCCTCGTAGGATGGGCTATTTAGAGCTTGAGCCATGGTTCCTACCCAGATTTCCTGCCGTCTTTTTTTCCCTCAGGGTCTTTTGCGGCAGGTTTTTTCTGGCCTCGGTCTGACAGTAGTATCCGTGTAAACTTTCGTTCAGCTCTGTTTTATGCTGTTAATACTTAGATCTTGTATTTGGTTGTTACTGGTGCTCGGCCTAATCCACCAAAATAACCTGATGGTTTTTTGCTCATGTTGCGTACTGGGTGGTGGAGCTGAAATTTAGTATTTAAACTGTAGATATAGGCATATTTTTATCCCCTAAAATGTTTCATCTGTTCAAGCTAAAAGTCTAGTGATCCGAAAATTATAGGGATCAAAACTGACCTTTTCGAAAATTTCAGCCAGAAAAAAGGCTCCCGAAAATTCTAGGTGACCTTTTAAGGGTAAAAATCCGTTAAAAATGGACAATTATACCATTTTTTAGATGTTTGAGAATCCTAGGATAGGTAGGCAAGCAAGAAATTTTACAACAAATTTTCCGAAAATTCCACCTCTCAAATCGTCTTCCGAACAGATATTTTCCGAAAATTTATGTTGGGTTTCCCTGTTTATTTCATCAAGAGACACCACATTAGCAAGTAGAATGCTAATTTGCTTGTTCTCTTGGACATTCATTATTGGGTAGAATGATGTTGCAGATTGATCTTTAATATTTAATGACGACAACCATATACTTGAATTATTGACTGTATCTTGGGTTGTAGAAATATAGTCTCGATGACCGGATTTTGAATGATGACGAAGACCTGCTCTTTTTCCTCTGAATGTCCTCAAAACTCCAAATTCCGTGAGTCTTTTCCACTTCGTTACCGGTCATCTCGCCACCAGGGAGTTTCGCCACCTGGCAACTCGTCACCAAGAAACCACCTCGCCACCAACCAACTCGATGTCACCTCGCCACCTAACGCTAGAGTAAAGTAGTCGTGGTGAATTAGCTGTTCGAACGAGAGTTAAGTAGTCAAGGTGAATTAGCTGTTCGAACGAGAGTAAATTAGCCGAGGTGGATTAGCTGTTCGAACGACAGTTATGTGTTGCACCAGCGGTAGCCCTATGATATCAGCTTACTTTGTATAATAGCTTAGTTGTGTCTCATTTTTTGCTTTACCCATTTTTTAAACGACTGTAAAAAAAACTAAACAAAAAATTAAAAACAGCTAACGAAGTGGGCGGGCGGGGCTAGCTTGTTAGTTAAGTTTTGCGTATCAATAGAGGGAAATATATTATCATATCAATAGATAAAACTAGTGTCTGACGGCAAGCTTTCCCGTATCCAGAGGAGAAAGTACTGCTTGTTGCAGTCGGATATTTTCAAGTACTGGGAGGATTACAACATCAGTGAGATAACAGCCCGCCGTCTGCTGAAGCTGTGCAGTTATATCAATGGCCCTACCACCAGATGCTGTAAACCCAACTTACAAACGGCTCTTTTAGGAGCCACCAAATCTGAAAAAATCATTTTTTTCTTGACTAAGTATTCAAAAAAACTCATACAACATCGGGTTCGGCAAACACGATGTTGGATGAAGTTTTTTGATTGTTTAGCCAAAGCCTTATGAAGCAATTACATAAATGCAAACAAAACAGCTACTTTACTCTCGTTCGAACAGCTAATTCACCTCGACTACTTTACTCTCGTTCAAACAGCTAACTCAGCTCGACTACTTTACTCTCGTTCGAACACCTAATTTACCACGACTACTTTACTCTAGCGTTTGGTGGCGAGGTGACTTCGAGTTGGTTGGCGGGGAGGTGGTTTCTTGGTGGCGATTTGGTAGGTGGCGAAACTCTCTGGTGGCGAGATGACGGATATCGAGCCGTCGAGCCACTCAAAGATACGTCTGATACAATTAAGCTTTATTTCAACAAACATCAATAAAAATATTTACATACGAATTATGTTGAAATGGGAAGAATCCTCAAAAAGCGCCACAGCACCATTCTAGGAGGAAACTCTGACCTACCTATATACCTACTAAAAATATATATACAAAAATTCAAAGAGTTAAAAATGTAGAAACCTTCAACTTAAAATCTTCCACAGATGATGCTCCTCTAATATCAAGGGGGAGACTATTCCATTCCTCAACTATTCTCTTCATAAAACTAAATTTAAATAAATTAGTCCTAGAAAGACTGGTTAAAAGGTTCGGAGTATCCATACTTCTCAATGCATATCCCCTGTCAACATCCCTCGAGAACCGAACCCTAGAATCAAGGGCCAGGCAAACATGATTATTAACCACCTTATAAAAAAAACAACATCTGCCATAAATTTCCTATCCTCTAAAGATAACAAACGAAGTTTACGAAGCCTAACCATGAAATATTCCTCGTCACTTTTAAGAATAAATTTTGTTGCCCTTCTTTGAATTGACTCTATACGACTAATGTTACCCTTTGTATAAGGATTCCACAGTCCATGAAACATCCAATTCGACTGATGAGCCGCCGAGCCGTCGAGCCACTCAAGGATACACCTTACACTAGTCCTTTAAACATCCAATTGACTGATGAGCCGCCGAGCCGTCGGGCCGCTCAAAGATATACCTTACTCGCCCTTTGAACAACCAGTTTGACTCTGACGAGCCACTGAAGAATTACGGCTTTAAAAATGGCCCTGTATTCTATAGTTGCTCCACACGGCTTCAAGGTTTTTATTTAAAACCGATGGCGTTGTCAAGGCAGCAGACACAGCGAAGTGAAACTAACTGATTCTCACAATCGGAAAGTGTTTTCATGAGTGCGGTGAGTGTGGTTCGAAACAAAACGTAAAAGAACGAAATAAGATGTAACGAACTCGACCAAAGCAAAAATATTTCTAAGTGATATCGGCAAATAATTAGAACTAAACATTAATCATGCTTAAAATAGTATCGTATAAACTCTTGTTCTTAGGCCATCGTAGCTTTATTAGGAAAATAACACAAACAGCGGTGGTAAACATTGTATTCCAACGCATTTTTATAAAACTTGACGTTTCGTATGCTAGTCAACACACATTTTCAAAAGTTACTGTGAAGACCTAAGTGGGGTAACACGATTAAGATATCTTTTTTGGGGACTGTAGCTTGAACAGGGTTATTTGATTTGTTTTTATTTTTGTTCAATACATCGTTAATGTTGAACGTGATAACGCCTTGAGGGTAACCATTTTGCAACAGGAGCTTTCTCAGATCTTTAATAGCGGCCTGTAATAAAGATGGCGAGGAGCAAATTCGGAAGCATCGATAGGTGAGAGTGCGGATGAGGTCGATTTTGTACTTGCGAGGTGTGAATGAATCCCACTTGGTGTAAAGGCCTGTGAATGTCTTCTTCCGGTAGACAGATGTAGAGAAAGTGTTGTCAGGGCAGCGTTTGAGAAGGATGTCTAAAAATGGAATCTTATTGTCTTCTTCGAATTCAAGAGTAAACTTAATGCTATCGTGTCGACTATTTAGAAAACTTAAAAACTTATTAGCATTGTCCTTGCTGTCAAACATGGTGAAGGTGTCATCGACATATCTGAACCAAAGTGAAGGACAGAATCTGCTGTTCATCAACCATTTTTCTTCAAAGTGGCACATGAAAATGTTAGCCAAAACAGGGCCTAAAAGGTGAACCCATGGCTACACCATCAATCTGATCGTAGTATTGGCCATCAAATATAAAATGACTCTTCTTAGTGGCAAACTGCAAAAGATCTTTCAAAACAGAACGAGGTAATTGCGGAGGATCAGGGAGAGAGTACAATCTGTCTAGACAAATCTGTATTGTTTCATCAAGCGGCACGTTTGTAAAAAGAGAAGTGACATCCAAAGAACACATTATTCCGTTGTTATGTTTGTAAGTTTTGGCCCAATCTGCAAAGCTAAATGAATCTTTAACCGTGTGTTGGTTGGTGGAAATTGGTTGAAGTATGCCAACGAGATAGGAAGCAAGATTGTAATTGTAGGTGTTCACAGAGGAAACGATAGGGCGGAAAGGGCATCCAGTCTTGTGAACCTTTGGCAGACCGTATAAAACACCAGGAGAAGATCCACTGGGTAGAATCTTGTGGAAAGTTACGTCATCAATAATTCCGTCTTTTTTGATTTTGCGAAGATATGCAGAAAGGCTCTCTTCTTTTGCAGTCATAAATAGTTGAAATGCAAACATTCTTCGTTAACAGGAACGTCATAATAGTTTCTTACGTGGATAAAAATAATTATAATAAAAAACAATTATAATAAAATTATTTAGCACTTATAGATCAGAAGATTCATACTCCCAATAAAAATATTGGCAAGACCGTTTTATCAGTACCTGTACAACTGTTTCAACGTCATTTTCAAAACTCTTATCCGTTTTATGCGTTTCCTCTAGGTATTTTCTTTTCTGAAATATCATTTAATTTGTAATTAATTTTACTTGAAAATTCTAATACTGTTTTGAAGTAAGTTACATGAAAAGGCAGACCGAAGTAACCTATTGTCCAATCTAGTTTTAGAAACATTTTTCAACAACTTCTAAGCTATGTTACAAAAAAACGAACTAAAGCTAAATGAGCTGTACATCCAGCAAATATAAGACATAGCATTTTACCCCTCGTCATACCAAAGGACAGTTCGTACTCTGCTTGAGCGCCTTAGTTCTCTTCCCCCTTCGTGTGCATGTTCAGATGGACGAACTACTGTTCTGTTAACAGCATCAACGTTTTCTGCTAATGTAGAGAACCCGGTCGCCGGCAGACGCCTTGTTCGGCGTGAACTTGAAAGCAATCGACCAACTGCAACCAATAAAGCAGAATGTTCATCAGCAGATAGCTCTTCGGTATCCAACCTGTCCTCAGTTGCCCTCAGGTTAACGTGACACATGATGTCTTGGAAAGGGACACTTTGTAGGGCAGAGTGCAGAGAAAAGTTGAGTTCTGGCACGTCCAACTTTGGATATATTTAAAGAAAAGCAGTTTTATATCTTTTCCCCGATCATCGTCGTAACTAACTGGTCTCTTATAATCCTGGCTTCCACGAGTTTCTGTGTGAGTTAAACAAACGAGATTTCCAACAAGATATCCAGATTTCCGCGATCTGTCCAGCACTGCATAGTCATCAAACAAAGAAACCATTGACGCGTTGGTTGGCACAGTTTCCTCAACAGTTTGGTACTCTTGCCTCTGACGTACTCTCGTTAATCTGTCATGAGAAAGACTGGGATCTTGATTAAGTTGCGCGACCAGTTTCGACTTATAAAGCGTTTGATTCCCTCCAGGAACAGTCACACAGCTACTGATTGGCGATTCGGACACTCCCACTGCGTTTACCTCTGCATTTAAAACATTCTCGTTAAATGTAGACATCGTCGTTTGTGCCAAAGCCTTGTTTCTGGAATTCCAGTGTCAGTTTCATCAGTTGGCATTGGATCCGCCTCATCTTCATGTTCCACTCCTTCGTCGTCTACACTGAGCATTCAGTTCCCAGCATACTTGAATGGTTTATAAAACCAAGAAGCGCTATCATCGTCATTGTCATCAGCACTAATTGGGCAACCTCCGCCACCTCCATCATCCTCGTCATCATTTTCTCCATCCCCCACTATGTTCAGTGTTCTCTGGTCCCATTCCTACTTCCACGGCCAGTTTTCGAGCCAAATGAATACCCTCTTTCCAAGCCTGTACTTGCGCTCCATGTGCAGGGTAATCTGTCAAAGACGCTGAAAACTCTTCTGGAGGATACTGAGAATTCCAAATACATTCTTGTTTAGGATGTGGCTTTGCGAAGTCAGGTGCGTCAGGATCAGTCTTGATCTGTTCCAAACGGATCACTGATGTGGGAAACGTTTGATTGCAATTCACCGTAGTGGTAATTGTGGTGGTTTCCGACCCATTGCCCATTATTCAGCGAGATCGAACTAAGAGTTTTAATCAGAGTGTCTGTTTAAGCAGAAACAGGTCACATATTTACTGCTGTCAACTGCTGTCAAAAATATCGGGGATTAGGGGCGCGCACTCAAGGTTTTTGACTCCGCGAGAGGTCAACAGGTCGTTTCAGCGCTCTGGTCTTTAAGATCTGAACTTACGTGGTAAGTTTTCAACGATCCTAAGTGGCTACAAGGTACTTTGATACTCTTTAGCATAATAGCGAATTAAACTAGGGATTAATTTCGTTTCGAATTGTCTTACCTGTGTAGCACTGTTATCTGAGAGCCATATGATGATGCCAAAGGTCGCCGGCGTATTGCAGGTAGAATAAATGTTCCTGTAAATGCCACGTTGAAAGCTGACAAGTCCCAAGCGAAAGCAATCAAACGCTTGCTAATCCAAAAGAAGATCCAAGTTGTGTTCACTTCGATGGACGATAACAACGCAGAATAGCTGGAAAATAAATACCGTAGCACGGATGATTTGGTGGACTTTGTTCTGGATCCAGGGGTTCTGCACTGTTGTGCAAGTGGTTAATGTTTAAGTTGAGATTTCAAGAACGGAATTCAATGCGAGCCGACTATCCAATATTAAAACAACAGCACGAACCATTTTTTAACCGCAGATCTTCCTATTTTTAAATTCCTGCTTACCAGAATTTTCTTATGCCAGAAATCCTGAAAATATGCGACCCCATTCTAGTAACTCTACTAAAAATGTAACTCCATTATAGTCAATCCAGTCCTGAAAATGCGACCCCATCCAGCGGCACATCCCCATTAGAGTCTTGTAAGGAAGTATCCCCCCCCCCCCCCCCACCCCCGGGCAAACATTAAAGGCGTTTTTAAGCCAAAAACCTTATACCTCGCTATTTTACCCTAAATGAAAGCTAACCAACCTTAAATCACTTCTTCGGGTTAATCATTTGTAGTTAAACTAATTTCTAAAATTATTACATGGGATACCTAACGCAGACCACGTCTAAAATTGTCAAAATTCGCTTGAGTGAGATTTTCATCGTACCTGTCACGGAGCTCTTGGCTTGACACATGGATGTCTATTTTTGTTTTCCGCCTAAAGGTAATCGGAAAAGCTCGCACGGACTTTCCAACATACATACAAATTCCCTTCTTCGAATCACTGCGTTCTCAGACTGAATTCGCAAAAAAAAGTGATCTCGTCAGCTGCTCTAAAGGCTAGCAACCTAAGTTTCCTTTGAAATCGATTTTGTCGGCCAAGCGAGATAGAACAGAGCGATGAACGCGAAATGTTAAACCTCTTGCCTTCATTTCCGTTCCCGACGTAAATAAATGTGACTAAAATTGCTTTTATTAAATGTTAGCACATACAAATAAGGTTGATCAGGAAAACGCTTGAATTCGGTGAACGTGGTAAGAATACTAAAACGTCACAGGAAGGTAAAGATAAAGAAAAAACTGCTTTTATACTGAAGTTATATAATACCTTCAGTCTTTCTGGATTTTGTGATAATTATGCGCGCTTGACCTGAAGGTAAAGGTCAAAACCTAATTTGATACATGATTACAACAACATAATACAAGTCCAAGTTCAAAACGGAATTGTTGACAAGGTTCCCGGAGAGGAGTTAACGCCCACACGCACCACAGCGTGACAGAGAGTCGCGCAATTTGCCGACCGAAATAGTATATAGTTGGTGCGAGAAGCGTAAGCCGCGCGGAGAATGGGGAGGGGCGCTGTGAAAACATCGAAGGTGTTCATCGAGGATCGAGCATAGGCATTTATGGGACAGCGGTCGAAGAGTGCAGCACGTCTTGTAAGCTACATGTTTTACCAATACAGAAACAAACCCAAACATTCATTTAAGGTAACCTTAGGCCTAAAAACTCTTGTTTAGGTCTAATTAGGCCTAAGGTTCGCTTTAATGAATGTTTAGGTTTGTTTCTGTATTGGTATAACATGTAGCTAACAAGACGTGCTACGCTCTTCGACCGCTGTTCCATAAACGCTGAGCTTGTGCTCGATCCTCGACAACGGCTCGATCAACGCCGGTGGTTAATTTGCCTCTCGCGCCAACAATACCGCCATCTACGCAGGCTACTCAGTTGGTTGAACATCGAACCATCGAACCACTGTAGGGTAAAGGTCGAGGGATCAAAAACGGACCAACACTCAGGGTCTTTAAAATAACTGAGGAGAAAGTGCGGCCTTGGTAATGACATCTGCAAATGGTTAGACTCTCTAGTCTTCTCGGATAATGAAGATAAACCCTAGGCCCCGACTCACAACCCTTCAATGCTCATAACCTTGAGGGACGAAAACACACACACTATCGGTGAAGAGTAGGGCATGGAAGTTCCCGGTGTTGTGGTTTGACCTATATGGGATATTTATCTAGTTGAACCCCTTGCATAGGGTATTGTGATTAGGCGTATCCAAGTAAAGCATTAAAGAAACCACAAACGTTTGCATCGACTATGATAGATCATTGAAAGCGTCAAGAGATAATTTGTCTCTTAACGATTGTTTAGAGACCGGCGATAACTATATACCGCACATGTTGGTAAAATTTCGATTTAACACCTTGTCGGTCTCGCCGCGGACATTGAGGAAAGTTTCCTAAGGGTTTAGCATTACACAACGAGATAGTGACATGCTCCGTTTCCTGAAACAAACGTTTTCGTGTTGGTTGCATTCCAATAGACTCATCGAAACCCGAGAACACAAATTGTTTTTGTCTAAAGCGGGCTGTCCAAATCGGTTTATTTTTTTATAAACTAACAGTAATCAAGGATTAGTGACATGCCTTCGATTCCTGTTTTGTCGTCGACGAGGTATTTGAAAGTAGTTGTATATTTTGGGGAGAATCGCTTTGTATCCTTTTTTAGTATTTGTTAAGTAATGAAGGTATCACACAATAAGTATTTTGAAAGAAAAACTGAAATACATGTGTTCTAGTGTAATATCAGTTTTGTGAGATATTAGTAGTCTTTCTTGCTGGATAGCCAAACAGCGTGACTCCCCAGCGTGTCATTACAGCTCAAGGTATTGATCCAGATATTAACCCCGTCCAAAAGAATATCACATGATATCGAGGTTGTTTGTGTCAGAACAAGATGGTGTCCAAACGCTGAAATCGTATGGCATCACGATCGATACGCTAGGGACATCCCGCGAGACTAAAATAATTAGAATGCGTTCTCCTCGAACGCAATTAGCAGGGATGGTCCATGGACCAGGAGTTCATGTTTTTGTTTTCGTAAGAATAAACGCCTGGGAGATCATTCAACCCTTCTAGCTTGTCAAGGAAATGAATGAGTGTCTTGTCTTCAAGCGCTGGAGCACAAATTGGAGCAAATCAAATCAAATGTTGGTTTTTGAAGAGAGGAATATCCGGAGTACCCAGGGAAAAAACCTCTTGGAGCAGAATAAAGAGCTAACAAATTCTCAACCCACATATGACGCATTGGTGGGGAGCGAGCACTCTCCAATACGCCAGCTCTGCTTTCAGGGATTCCATATTACTTCCCTCGAGAATTGAAAAAAGCAGAAGCAAAGACAACCTAAACTGACGCCAAGCAAAACAGAAGCGACAAGATGAAAACTCTGCTGGCAGGGTAATGAGGACTTTGCCCAGTTATACAAAGTCTGTATAGAAACATACGTATGGCAGTCTTTTCACGCGAGGAATTCTGGGATGTCTCATCGCAAAAATCAAAATTCCCTCATACTTAGAGCTCTGTCGTTCTCAGGCGCCGGGGCTGCTCGTTAAAGGATGCCCCAATCGTACTAAAGAATAATGAGGAAATATTGTTTGATAAAATTTATTTGTACATTTTCATCAAAAATGTTGTATCTAAAAACATTAGATTTCAGAATCGCTAAATTTCACGGGCGCCAAAATCTGTGACGCGTTTGGGTTTCCCATTTATTCCAACACAAAGAGATTGTGCATCAAAATAATAGGGCAACCATAACACGTCACAATTATTGGAGAGGGTGCCCACCGGGAATTTGAAAACAAAAAAATAAGCGATTCTCAACTTCATTCACTTAACTCGAAAATTTTCAAACAAATTTGTTTTTAAAGCATCGTTTCCTGTGCGTTTAAGTTATCCTTTTTTTTGGGGGGTGGGGGGAGGTTCCCTCGAGCAAAGAGGATCAAAGGCCGAGACAGAAGACGCAACTGCAATGCTCTCACTTTCGAACAAATCCATGCGCTTTGCGTTCGACTACAGTCTACAGAGGGAGATAGCGAAGAGAAAATTAAGTTAACGAAGAAATAGTTAACAGTGCGTAAATTCACACTAAACTTCATTATTTTGTCCCTCATTTATTTTTTCCCCGTTGAATTTGATAAATACATTTCAAATGTAGTCTACGTTAGTTTCATTCTTTGCTAGACCAATGTATTCTAATTAAGTGCGTAGTGTAAGTTGTGAAACTATTCGCTAATGTCCCGAGTGAACCTGTGCATCATACAAGAAAGGCTCCGGCCTCTGGTCTACAAAGGCTTTGGTCTGATGATGGACACGCCCTCTCTGAACGGCATTATCAATTGCTCCACCCTTAGGTCATTCTTCACCATTTGGTTAAATTCGTGCAAGGCTTGCCTTCGCAAGTCTCCTTCATCGTACAAAAGCGCACACAAGGAGTTGTCAGCCATGATAAATCCTGTAGGTGTCAGCATGTCCAGAGCGAGTTTGTAGTAAAGGACGTATTGCTCCTTGGACGCGTCCATAAACACAATATCGAACTTCTCGCCTGCGGTTTTCAGATCACTCATAATGTTTACCGCGTCTCCAACCTGTGTATTGATAACAAATAGCAGCAATCGTTAGATTTTCAGAATTATACGTATGGACGTATGTGTCCTTTCCTGCGAGCAGCATTTAGTTTTGAGAATTTCGAGAGATCGGGAAACGCTAGATGAAACGTACAAGCAGAAACTGTCCCCTCTCGCAAGCGAGGAGCTTGCTTGCAGTTCACTAATTCGAGTACGGCCCCGCTAATCTGCTGGATCAATTGCATTTATTTTGATCTCAGTTCATAAAGATTCTCCCTCTGAAAACCATGTGCCAAAGAAAGGATGTAATCGAAATCTGCAATCTTCGGGTAATAGATTTGTTTTGCTTTCAGAAGCGTACATTTCATGTTCAGTCAAATCGAGCATAGTGGAGAGAGAGTGTTCGGTCGCTTTCAATCGCCATAGTGATTGGCATGCACGACATTTGGGAGAAATCCTGCTTCGGCGTCAGATTCTCTCCTTGTTTTGGTTGAAATATTCTTGTTGTACGTTACGTAACATCGCGTTTTTCAAGGGGAAATAACCTCGAGAGATTGGCTTAAAACGGTCCTTCAGTTTTGTTGGCTTGTGACAACAATAAGTAAATAATAATAAGAAGGGATAATCAAGCTAACAATCAAGTGTCCAATAAAGCAGAGGCTAGATTTAATCCAGGGGGTAGATCTTATAACTCTGGGCCTGGTTGTTTAAAAGCCGATCAACGCTAATCCCAGAATAAAAATTAACCAAGGAGTTTATTTCTCTACTGATATTCTTCAAACTTTAACGTACAAAAACACAATCTTGAAAAACAACAATAAGCAAAAGAAACTTTCACCAAAAAGTTGAAAACATGAAACCAAAGTTTACGCTAATCATGGATTAAGTTAACCTGCTTTCAAAAAACCGGGCCCCAGCTATTTAGACGAGAAATATTTCAACTCAGGGTCTTTTAGCACAACGCCCCAATCATTCGGTACCCTTGCCTCGAATAATAGTCTAGTTATGAACTACAATAATTGCAGTTTTAAACTTCCATCTCTCGTTTCCTTAAATTTAAGAAGGCTGTCGCATCTCGAGCTTTTTTAAAACTAAAAATCGGCTTTTGGATGGACCTTTGACACGGCGACTTAAGTCTTGCTTTCAGTTCAGTTCAGTTTATTTGTTTTGCCACTTTACACATACCACATATTATGCAAAATAATGAAGCAAGGAGCAAGGCTGTTGCCTAACAGGAGCCCGGTAGCCTGGGGCTCCCAAAGCATAGCTCTGGGCTCCTTAATTTTTCACAGCAACACCTTTCACTTCATATGTTGGGCTCCTAAGTTCTCAGCGTTTAGCTCTGAGGGCCCCTTTAAAATTTTCTTAGGCAGCAGCCTTGCAAGGAGACACAAAAAAGGCAGTGCTTATAAACATGTGCCTCCACATGATAAATAACAAATTACTAGAGATTTGTAACGGCGAACCGAATAACTTAGAACAACAGTACTGAACTTGTTTATAACCGTAACACTTGTGACATTTTGTTGAAGTGTCGCAGTCCACCTAAGGGACATAATATCGACGCCATTATTAATTCTCAATGTACTGGGAGATACCATCCTCATAACGGCGATTTGGCCTTGGCAAACCCTTTAACCTACCCTGCGAGCAGAGTCTCTTTCGATCTTCCTAGATAATTCGGGAAGAGGAAAGTAGACTCTGCTCGCAGCCTCCACATTTCGCATTGAGCATGCGTTAAAAATTTAAACGTATTCGGTGTCAGTCATGCGTGACCTGCAGCCACAAAAGCACAAAACGAAAACAAACAGTCGGGATATTTTCCAACAACTTTGGCAAACACACAACAATCAAGGAATCATTTCATTGGAAACTCAAGATAGTCCATACTCTTAAAATGCCATTTCATTTTTTTACTGAAAAATTTATAGGTTTCTGTCACACGAGTTTCTGTAACCGACACACATAGGAAAAACTCATGGGAATTCTAACAGTTAAAATTGCCACGCTGTCGTAAATTTCAAAATATTGATGACGCGTGGCGATTGATCATGCGCAAAAATTAAAAAAACAGGTTTGACAAGTCGAAACTGGACTGACTCATCCAATTCTTTGGATGAGCGGCAAATCAAAGAATGTGGAGGCGGCGAGCAAAGTCTACTTTCCTCTTCCCGACTTATCTAGGAAGATCGAAAGAGACTCTGCTCGCAGGGTACCTTTAACCGGGTAGACTGTGTTAAACGCAGACTGAGGGGTGGGGGGACACTGTTTTGAAGTCCTTTAAACAATGGGACTTTCAAACGAAAGAGGCGGTAAATGTCGTGATGAGATTTATTTTTTCGATGGTGAGTCGGGAATACTCGGAAAGAGTAGGAGCTTTCAGATTTTCCTCGAGTACCTCCGAGTCACCATCCATGCATGGGACTTTATTTCAACCCACGAATTTGTATACTCAAGACTCATGGTCTGCAACATAAGTTTTTCACTGACTGTTTACAAGGTAGATCATATGGTTCTGTTGGCGTAGTTCTTTCTATCGTATTATGCCCTCGCTTAGTACGACTGAAGTGACTAACTGATTGCCCTAAAGAACTGCTAAGAGTCTCCATGCCAGTTACACAACTGTTGTTGCCTTTTCCTATTAATCAGTTACCTTGAGAGCCAACTTGTTGGATTGAGATGAAGTCCGAAACAGGTGATCAGCAACTGAAGCAATTTTCGGGTCAAATTCAATAGTAACCACCTCACCGCTGTCCGGAAGCCCTTCGGCAAAGGCCATGGCTGACATTCCTGTGAATGTACCTACGTCAAGGACTCGTTTAGCATTTGACAGTTGTGCCATCATCTTCAGAAACTGAGATTCCAATTGGCCGACCATACAAGGAGAAAACAATTCTTTTTCTTCGGTCACGAGCGCAATCTTCTGGATGTCTGAACTTGGAACTTCTGTCATCTTCACGGCGTAATCTTCCACACCTGCGAAACGAAAGCCAGCTGTAATAGACCGTATTCGTAAATGGCGGCCAAGAAATTATTCTTTTGTCCTTGTGTTAATCATCTTCGGAGCAAAGATTCTTTTGAATTTTGTTCGTGCTAGCGAGGCCAGTAAGGATAATTTGCATAAAGACAGAAGAATAATTACTTAGCCGCCATTTATGAATACGGTCTATAAGTGAGCGGTTTGGACAGTCACGTTTACACGAGTTGACTTAAGGTTTTTTTCATAGGTTTAAGGTGTCATGGTATTCAATGTTCTTCAGATTTTGTCAATATTTATGCTGTGAGAATGAATTTGCATCATTTTAATGCTCCCTGAATGTTGTTCTCATTCCAAAAATGTATTCTTTTGTTTCCGTTATTTTATTTACGCTAGGTTCTCAAAGCAAAAACAGCTAATCCTATTCTAATGGCTTAAGCTACCGTGTTAGCGATTGAAGGGATAGTTTCTAAAGAAACTGTGGTGCTGCGTCGGTGGGGAAGTAGTATACAAAAATTTGGTTTATCAACGGAGTTGATAATGTAAATTGACCACCGCTTTTAGAATCTCTGTACGGTGGTCAATTTACATTATCAACTCCGTTGATAAACCAAATTCGTGTTAGCGATTGTTGATGTGTTGCGTTTTCAATTTCAGCGTTATCTTCAACAAAAGTAGTTGAAAATCACCGGCGTTACTGACGGGGCATTTAGACAAAGCATGGTATAAAATCAAAACACCTCTATAGTAGAAATTGTGAGGACTAAACCGATATTTTCTGCCATTCATCCGCATAGTTCTCACTAAAGAAAGGGCTTTATAATATAACAGACCTTTAGCGTTACATGTACTTGAAATGAAATGTCCCATGACCCTCTTGCCACCGGAAAAACAGTAATGCTTTGTTATAACATGAGAAGCTTTCTCGAAAATGTCTACCGTACTAAATTAGCGAATCCTAATTAACCAATAATAACATTTATTTGCTGTCCCAAACTACGCGAAGGAACCAAATTGCAGGTTTTGTGGAGATTGTCATCACGTAAGGACAATTCAAAATTTTTAATCCGCTATGCCATTGTTTTATCTTCATATAACATGTGCACTTTTTTCATGTAAAATGACGGTTTGAATACAATAATGCGTATTTAAATTTTGAGTTGATATTTTGGATTCCGATTTCGCCGTCGTTGTTTAAGAAAGCGCACGTGGTAAACAAATAACGAACAAAGTCAGAAGCTGAAATATCTTCGGTATCATCGCATTGCTACAATATTTTACAACTTCTCCGAAGTAAACCTTTTAATTTAACTGTTACTCTCATGAATTACCTGGATGGTGAAGCTCGTTGTGTTCAAAGGGAGGCGGGTTTGGCGTATCTTCAGCTTTCTCGAACGCCACATGGTAAGGTAAACCCTTTGTTCTTTTCTTCTGCACTTCCTCTATCCACTCAGAGTAAGACATTGGTCCTTCGAATTCGTCAAATGCGCTGTCGTGTCTTCCAATCCGTGCCCTCGGAAGCTTGTTATCTCCACTGCCAATAATCGAAGGGTCTTCCAATCCAACATCTCTACAGTGTGCGTCGACTCCCAAGCCCCTTCTGGGGTACCCTTGGCAGATGCGATGATACTCTTTGAGGCGCTTTGCCAGGAGCTCATAGGGCATGTGATTTATGTAACCGCATTTTCCAAGGCCCTTAGGAACAGGGGCTGCAAGATTTCCTCCTCGTTTTTCCATCATTTTCTTCTGTGCATCCCAGATTCGATGCTTGTCTTCCATGATTGGGTGCCACAAAGACAACTCTAAATCGCTCAGCAACTTTAAGATCCGACTCAACTCATTTTCCGTAATCCATCCTTCACAAAAGGAAAGGTACGCCCCAAAACCCATTCCTGTGGCTACAGCGTGACCGTGAAGCATCCCAGAAGGTAGTTCGTACCCAGGGCTCCACGTGTGACCATACGCGTGCGGTCGGCACTGGTGTGTTTCCCACAAGTTACCGTATTCTGATTTCACATAACTTAATATAGGAAAATAAAGAAAGGAAAGCCATCAGAGTTTAACATACCGAGTACGAAGTATTGTTATTAAATAACACTGAAAAGCCCACGGTCTGGCCAATCCCTTACGCATGCACACAGATCGGCATAGCACCTGAGAAGCGGTAGCCATGCCCAATGTTCGTCAGGCCTCATCAGCATGGCATAAGAGTCGGGCATCCAGCGACCGAAGTCGTACACGGACATTCTTACTCCTCTCAAAATGCCAGTGCCTCACGATACATGAACACTCTGCAACCAAGCTTGGCTGGAAGCCCGGCGCAAGATATTTCTCCCACGGTACGAGTATGAAGAGGTGGAGGAACCAAAAAACTCGGATCAGTGTGCCACGTAAATTTAAAGGCACGAACAATTAAAAAGGTGACCTAACGTAACAAAAGCCCGCCGGGCTTGACAGGTGTCAATTTGAGTCTCGTTGCCTTTGATCGTTCCTTGGTAACCTCTCCATTTTTTGTCTTTGAGATCTTATCCATAAAAATATGTTATTTTTCTTTTTTTTTTTAAGTAACACTTGGTTTTCGCGTTTCTGTTCCCACTGCAAACCTTTTAACCTTTTTTCCTACTTACCCTTCCAGAGCTTTTCCGACTGTGAGATCACAAACACGTCCAAAAGCCTCGTGATCTATTCCAAACTCATGTTCCATTTCAGTGCCAAATTTGGTCCATACAAGATCCACAGATGCCTGTTCTAGCAAACTAAAAAGCTCCTCATCTTTGACCACTGCCATTTTAACGATTTCAGCAATGCCATGTCGAATCCATCCATGATGTAGCGTACGGAAAAAGGATCTGTCAACTATCGTAAGGACGGGAGGATGATAGGCTCCGTACAGGTTTTTGTAGCCAAATCCATCACAGCAAGTACGTGGGGATGGACCAGCGTCTATTCCAGACACGATGCTTGTGCACAGCATAACATAAGGGGTGTTACGGTGGTACAACGCTGTGGCGAAACCGGCTACATCTGTAATGACTCCTCCACCAACTACAAGGACTGGCTCATTTCTAGCGACACTGATCTCTTTCAGTGCCACTAAGATATTTTCCACTGTAGAAATATCTTTGTTGGTTTCATTACCAGGAAACACCAGCTTTTTCAGTTCGATTCCATGTTTGTCAAAGTAGGCCTGAAATGCGCTGCCGTAAAGGTGCTGGACTTTGTCATCAATGACGGCTACGCATCTGATTATTGAAAGAAATGGATAATTAACATATCTGGAAACAGCTGCATCTAATAAACTTTCCTCTGACAAAAATGCAACCCACCGATAAAAATAAACATCCAAGTAGATGACAGAGTTTGTTAATTTTTTTTGTGGCAAGACAAAAATAAGATTAAAATCCTGGAAGGAATATTATTCAAAATTCATTGTATTCGGAAAAATTAGGGCAGGTATAATTGAGAGAATGGAAAATTTCCTTTTTCATGCAAACGCATTAATTAACAAACAACTCCAATTTTGTCCATCACATTATGATAAAATTAACGTGGCGCTAAAGCATTCATTTGGTGGAAAAAACAGGAAACAAACCAAGCATTTTGATTGGTCAATTATTAAAGAAACTTACAGACAACCAATCAAATGCGAACTTTGGATGGCGCAAAATTTGGATACGTTATTCTTGATACGTGATAAGCGTGTGCTGCTTCTGCATAATCATAATAAGTTTCTAATTTTTTTCATGTATATCATTAATTAATAAGTAATCACATGACTTTTCTTGTGCAATTTGGCATAATTAAGCACTCGTGAATTGCATCCTACGGGCTCGTGTAATTTTGTTCGTCTTTAAAAGAAAATACTCGAAGTTATTTATTCTAAATTGACTGGAAATCACTTGATTACCTATACTCGTTCCAAATAAATTTACGTACCTTCCCAGGGGATGGTAAATATTTCTGAGCTCATTATTTGCGGGGTCCAGCACATCATTGACGATCTTGATAGTCGTTGTCAAAGTGAGGCTCATTGTACTTTCGATCATGGATGCATCCGGTTTGGCCAGTACATACCCTTCACAAGCACGATAGATGGAAGTGGGATAGACTGCATGGGGCTCCGCTTCTTCCAAATACTCAGCATTCTCTTCATAACATGTGGGGCCATTTATTTCTTTCAGAAAATGGCGCACATTGATGGTACCGAAACTGCTTGCGCTCAGTTTTTGCAAAACCAAGTTCCAATGTTGGGTTGCGCCAGCATCAATTGTGTAATGAGACCTGTGTTCGAATAAAAGTTCCCACAGTAGTGATGCAAAAACTAGAGGAAATCACGTGGGTTAATAACAAAGAAGGCCAAGCGATAAATCAAACAAAACCCAAACAATAATTTGAATGTGACATGTAGTGTGACTTGAGACAAAATTATACGAGTGTGACAGTGCATAACTACCTTTTTACATGAGAGACAAGTTTGGCCGAGCAGATATGTTGATAGTTGGTCCCGTCGTTTCATTAGAGGATTAAACCGAAGGACGCATCTGAGATGCATTTGGACAGGTTATGCGTCTATTGTAAAAAATCGAAGACTATTGCTCTTCAAGTTACACTGAGAATTTCCCAATTTAAGATGTGTTATCGCAAACATATCTTTTTTTATTATTTTAGTTCATAAAAATAAAATAGTTGAGTTGTCCACGCCCTGAGCAACTCCGTTACGACTTTCCATATAATTTATTGCGCAGTGACAAGCCATTTTTTTCTTCAGCTTTTGTCGGTGGCATCACCTAACGAAAATGTCTAATGTGCTAATCGTTAGCGAGACAGGCTGCAAAAAATCATGGCCATTTTAATACACTCCAATCAACTAGCCTCGCAAGTTGAATTAAATTCCGTTACAAGTTGTGAGCGACTACGAGAGTAAAACTCTACTGAATGTGCCTGCGGATAAGTAGTGCATTAACCGCCGACAAGACGAAAACAAAAGAAGTAAGAGAATAGCTTACCTTGCTGCTAAAATTGCTAACTGTTGTAAAACCGCCACAGTTGGTTGATTATAGAAAAACTTCAGCTGTTTGATGATTGCAAGCGAGTCGAGATCACCTCTGAATGATTTTGCCAGCTCTTTGGAAAACACCGCCAGGCGAGACGTACGAATCAGAAAATCGCTGACGATGGGGTCGGCGAAGATCCTTCGTGCGAGTTCGGAAGGCTCCTTTAAGTTATCCGACAAACCATCCAAAAGCGTCCAAGGCAATTCCTTCAGATACTTCAAAGTGTCCTCAAAAGTTTTCTACAGAACGAAAACCGGAAGGTAAAAGTTTTCGCAAATTACGATGTTAAAGCTGTATTCGTTTAATTGCCATGAGAACTTTATTGCTTTCCAAAATTTAAAATAGATAACGTTGCTAATCTATCTCCAAGTATTCTCCCAGTCAAATATGACTGAACTCCGAAAGCGAAAATTTAGTTAATTTAAGCGCAGGCGGGACCTCTAGTCTATTTTCGTTATGAAAGAAGACTAGACATTTAGGCCAAAAATTTGGTTTTATCAACGGATTTGATAATGTAAATTGGCCACCGTACAGAGATTCTAAAAGCTGACGTTTCGAGCGTTAGCCCTTCGTCAGAGCGAATCAAGGGATTATGGGTTACGTGTAGTTTTTATAGTAGAGTAGGAGCTACGCTATTGGTGGTAACATGGCAACGTGAAAAATAGGAATATATTAGTTAAATGAAAAGCGTTCGTTAATACCGTGAGGATTAAGGGTGCCGATTTGAAAGATGAATTTTTGTTCCAGATTCTTGCGGCTTTCCGTCGTACCTAGATGTAGGGAAAGACCGCAGATAGCCATGTGTTTTTTGGAGTGGTTAGGCAGATTAAAATGGCGAACGACTGGCTTAGATGCATCCTTGTCATTTTTCTCAACACCGCGAAGGTGTTCGCGGAATCGGTCACCTAGTCGTCTACCTGTCTCACCAATGTATAATTTATTGCATAACGTACAGGTTATGCAATAAATGACATTTGCGGAGGTACACGTGAAACGATCGGTGATCTTAACAGGTCGCTTAGGTCCCGATATTTTGCTAGTGTTAACAATGAAAAGACAAGTTTTGCATCGTGAGCGCGCGCATTTGAAAGTGCCGGGTTGCTCGTTAGTTTTGAGCGCGCTTCTGACTAAAAAGTTGCCTACGTTTTTGTCGCGTTTGAATGAAATAAGTGGAGGTTGCGAAAAGATTCTACCAGTCTCGGGATCATTTTGGAGTAATTTAAAATTACGAAGAATGATGCTTTTGACTGCGTGATTATGAGGATGGAAAGTGAGGGTGAATGGAATTCTGTCATTCTTATCTTTTTGTGACGTTTGTAGTGATGACTGTCGATCAAATTGTTGGGCGCGATGATGGCCCGCTTTGACCGCAGAGACAGGATAGCCACGTTTTTCGAAGAACTGGCACATCTCCTCTGATTTGCTGGAAAAATCGGAGTCATCACTACATAGACGTCGAAGTCTAAGAAATTGAGAATAAGGAATGGAGTTCTTGACATGTGATGGATGTGACGATTTTTCCAGCAAATCAGAGGAGATGTGCCAGTTCTTCGAAAAACGTGGCTATCCTGTCTCTGCGGTCAAAGCGGGCCATCATCGCGCCCAACAATTTGATCGACAGTCATCACTACAAACGTCACAAAAAGATAAGAATGACAGAATTCCATTCACCCTCACTTTCCATCCTCATAATCACGCAGTCAAAAGCATCATTCTTCGTAATTTTAAATTACTCCAAAATGATCCCGAGACTGGTAGAATCTTTTCGCAACCTCCACTTATTTCATTCAAACGCGACAAAAACGTAGGCAACTTTTTAGTCAGAAGCGCGCTCAAAACTAACGAGCAACCCGGCACTTTCAAATGCGCGCGCTCACGATGCAAAACTTGTCTTTTCATTGTTAACACTAGCAAAATATCGGGACCTAAGCGATCTGTTAAGATCACCGATCGTTTCACATGTACCTCCGCAAATGTCATTTATTGCATAACCTGTACGTTATGCAATAAATTATACATTGGTGAGACAGGTAGACGACTAGGTGACCGATTCCGCGAACACCTTCGCGATGTTGAGAAAAATGACAAGGATGCATCTAAGCCAGTCGCTCGCCATTTTAATCTGCCTAACCACTCCAAAAAACACATGGCTATCTGCGGTCTTTCCCTACATCTAGGTACGACGGAAAGCCGCAAGAATCTGGAACAAAAATTCATCTTTCAAATCGGCACCCTTAATCCTCACGGTATTAACGAACGCTTTTCATTTAACTAATATATTCCTATTTTTCACGTTGCCATGTTACCATCAATAGCGTAGCTCCTACTCTACTATAAAAACTACACGTAACCCATAATCCCTTGATTCGCTCTGACGAAGGGCTAACGCTCGAAACGTCAGCTTTTAGAATCTCTGTACGGCGGCCAATTTACATTATCAACTCCGTTGATAAAACCAAATTTTTGTATACTACTTCCCCACCGACGCAGCACCACAGTTTCTTTAGAAACTACCCCTTCATTTACTAGGCCAGTTTCGTATTCTCACGTTTACACCGGATCTAGCATAAAATCGAGGCTAATGCGGGGAAAATGATTCCAGCATTAGCCTCCATTTCATTCTCCCAAGAAATGATACTGACCGATCTTTTTGCGTTTATGGGAAAATTCAAGGCGCTGGGTGAGAAGCCTGAGGCTCGAAATAGTTTCTCCTTTTTTCAAACAAATAAATATATTCTGTCCTTAGATACAGTTAGGGGAATCATATGAAGACGAAATATGGCCAGGGTATTAAGTACTTATTATAAATTTCTCACATCACATTTTCCTCCAAAATAACGTTACCATGGCAACCATAAGAGCCTTAGAATCAAGATATATTGTCTTTTTTGAAGAAACGGGACGGTGAAATCTTCCCAATCAGTGTTACCAGATAATGTTAGAAATAGTCTCTAAAATATTTAGAATTCAACAAAATCTGTAGGCCAGTTTTTCGGAAAAATCAGTTTTTTTTAAACGTGTCTCTAATTTTTTTTTTTCACCTACAGAATTTTTTAAATTTGAAAGACAAACGTTTAAAGTTAATCTAAGCTAACATGAAAAAAATGAAAAAAAATCACCGTCCGGAAGCAGAGATATAAAAGAGTAAAAGTTGCAAAATCAGGAAAAATGAGGGAACCGCTCATTCGAGTCTCGCGCGAGTGGAGCTACAGGCGAACACAAACTGATTTAAATGACCATTAAACCGTTTGTGTAGAATTTTCCTAGTTTTCGTGAATAGGAGATGTCTATTTATATTCCATATAGAGCGGTTTAGTGTCGAAAGTAATTAGCGAATTGCTTTGGTTTATAATTACTTCACTGAGTGATTGGTTCAAAGTTCTCGCGCCAATTTTTCAACAGATCAGAAGTGAAACCAAAACCAATTATGGCTTGCGCGTGCACATTTTCCCGCGTTTTGTGTCGGCTACGTGTAATTACTTCGAGTTTTGATTGGTTTACTGGAGTGTCTCCGTCCTTTTTGATTCGCCAAAGTAATTACTTTGGTTTTAGTTTTACTACACTCATTTGGAAACCGCTCTATATATGAATTAGAAGAAAGGTGATTCATTTGAATCATGAGCTGACGCGAGCAGCTTACGAATTGCGTGTGAGGCGTACGCGCGCGCGCTCAGCTGAAAACCCTTTGGAGCATCCTTAAAAACGGTTTATTCGTAATTTTCATAAAACGCTGACGTGTATCATTTGCTACTTGTCCTAGAGTAGCCGACTCTGAATCGTTCGTTTCTCACTCACCTGAAATTCGCTGGCGTTGTTGTCTTGTCGATAAAATGTGATTTCCTTGGCCATAGACTTCTCATTGTGGAAGAACTTGTTATTCTCCGTGCTCAGGACTTCGGGTAGCAAACTCATTTTGAGAATTTTGGATAACTGGTGTCCAATTACTAGAGATGATTTTATCTAGGAAAATAATGTAAACACATGAAAACTAAACACCTTGAATCTTTTAAAGTGCGTCCATTTTTTTTCTTGCCTGGCCTAAACCTTACCAACCAAGGCTTGCACGAACACTTCTTTACTTGCGGTTGGTTTCTAAATAGAGCTCAGTTAACAAAACCGTGTGTAGAGTCTTTTTCATTTCGGCCAACCCTAACATGTAAGGCCTGTCTACTGTCGAAAACTGCGTCGAAAAGGCAACAGCAAAGAAGTAAAGCATTTATCTACCTCAAGAAACTTACTTCTCAGAAAACCGTGGGCGTTAAATGATTGTTGAACTCGCAGGCTTAAGTTAGACCATGAGTTTAAATAATTTGCCGTTCTCAATGTTTAAACCTGCACCCCTTTTGACCTCCGTCTTCTCTGATCTCATCTCAGTGAAAGACTTTGGACTTAACAACGATGCGGAGATTTTTCTCAATCTAAATCACAGTTTTGCCCTCTATCACAACCTTGTTGATGGTAGCCCTCGTAACAACGGAGCAGGTAAACCCCATGAAGTTTAGGACACATGAAAAACGATTTCTTTTTGGACTCAGGCCCCGCCCACACGTATCCAGATATTTTTGAATTCCGGAGAGGCCTTCCGTCCACACGTATCCGGTGAATTAACTAGCGAATCCGGAATTTTTTTAATACGCTCTCCAGAGCAGATATTTTTTAATCTGCTATGAACCCGGAACCGTGTGAACGCTAACCCGGAATTTTTTTTATCCTGATGATGTAACAAGATCGAGCCTAGTTCCAGTACCGTGAAATCGATTCTCAAGATGGCTGCTGAGGGCAATATTATTTCTTTATGGCGCATGCTCTGTTACCTCCGTTTCCTTCAGGAGGTGCTAGAGTGAATCCGGATACGTTTCGCATATGAGTGGACGGGCAATTTCAATAAGAATACGCTACGTGTGGATGGGAATATTTTAAATTCCGAAAGTCAAAAATATCCGGATACGTGTGGTTGGTGCGTCAGTCCGTTGGGAAAACATTCCGTCAGGGTCTTTTCAAAGAAACTATGTCAGCTGTGGCAAATGCGCATTAGCAGCCAGATGGCACTAATTTGTAAAGAGTGATTATAGTTAATAGCTAATTGATGGCACTAATTTGTAAAGAGTGATTATAGTTAATAGCTAATTGATGGTTAATCAACTATGGATCGATGAAATAAGAGACGCGAACCCTTCGACAGAATTTGAAATTTGACGGGCCGACATTTTCAAAAGCTCTCCGATCAACTTGCGTATGAGCGTTGGATAATTTGCACCGACCAGCGGTTAGTAAGAACTTTCCTTTTAAAATACAAATTTATGCATTCTTAAGGAAAAAAGTTGTGGGTCGACGACAACTTGGAAGGCATTTTGTAAGAAAATCTATTCGGAGAATGATAGTCAGCTTCCAATGTCATATATAGATAGAACCCCAGCCCGACTCCTTCCTACACAACCCACAACCCCTTTTGGCAGCAAGAAGGTCACGGATATGTTCTAACGTCACGATTTTAAAAATGTGTCCCGACGTTAACAATTTCTTTTGCTTGAAAATGTTTTTGGGATAAAAATAAAAGCGGAGAGACCTTTTGTTAGACAATTGTGACCTTCCTTTCTGTACTTCGTAAAGTCGATCAAGACAGTACACACCAAATTGGAACCACACCGAAAAAGAAAAAACATTCAATTCAATTCATTAGACAAAAATTCCGAGGTCGCTGATCGGATGACGAAACTTTCTTGAAAAAGCAAGATCGCAGAACGTTTCCTGTCAGTGATGCTTACTAATACAGGGACAATTTTGCGCAGCTTAAAACTAACCGGAGAAAGCTTTTGGGATAAAAATCAAAGCGGAGAGACCTTTTGTTAGACAATTGTGACCTTTCTTTCTGTACTTCGTAAAGTCGATCAAGACCGAACACACCAAATTGGAACCACACCGAAAAAGAAAAAACATTCAATTCAATTCATTAGACAAAAATTCCGAGGTCGCTGATCAGATGACGAAACTTTCCATTCAGGGTAAAAAAGTTATGACTCGATAACAACTCCACCTCGAACTTGATCGAGGACTCGAACTTAAATTCCCTTGTGCCCTTCACGGTAGATATAATTTAAGGACGGTGCCTACTATTGTTATTGCGCACACGTTCTGCGCATCTTGAGATACTCGGGTTTCCTGTCAGTGATGCTTACTAATACAGGGACAATTTTGCGCAGCTTAAAACTAACCGGAGAAAGCTTTTTACAAATATTATTCATGAATTATCTTTGGAAAATGCGTGGTTACCCCCAATTTTCTTTTTGGAATTCAATAACACTGTTAAGATCTACATTTCCTGCATAATAATAAACCGGGGCAAAAATATCTTTGAATTAGTAGGCACCGGCCTTAATCATTGCCAGGCACATAATACCGTTATGTCTGGTTCTGATCAAAGTAGCGAGATTATTAAGAGCTTATGTTTGAACCGAAGAAGGCAAATTACTGTCAATATATCTTCCATGTATTGTTGCTTGCTGTTTTGATTGTCTTCTTTTCACGGTTATTTATATGTTCGGAAGTACATGAAGTACTTGCTGTATTCATAGCTGACAGCAATCTCGTACCCAGAGTCCTCAAGCTTTTTGGCCGGCGTGCAAGCGCCTGGAGAGACTCTAGGACAATGGACTTGAACAGTTTTTTGTTTGATTGGTCCCTTGCATAACAGTGGCAGTCACGACAGAAAGTCCGTAGGTAATATGAATAAGTACCACATCGGAAACTCAAGAACCTACGTCCTCTTTTTGGAGGGAGATTCGAAATCTAAAACTAGTTTCAGTGCTGTTTGTGTTTTTTCTACCGTCGGTCCTTTTCTCTAACTTAGGTAGAGCACCACCTCAGAAATACATAAGTCACAAAAATAATAAAGCTACTGGGTATGAATTATGTCTAACAGTTTTGACTAATAAACAGCAGCCGTTTTTGCATGGGAATTTTCCTCCTGTGCTAAAACAGATTACTGTACGTTGTTGTTGCAAAAGTACCGTGGGAAAATATTCCATCAGTGTCTTTGGGGATAAATCCGCGAAGAAGGTCTTTTTGAAGTCATTCAGAAGTACGGAAACATAAGAATGTAGAAGAAGAGGACGTTTGGTGCCGTTTCCACAAATATGTGTCGATCGCGTTGCTTGCACGATGGTATTATGCATGATGGAATGCACGCTGAAACACTAAAAATGCACTCATCGAAATCGTCAGAAGTGTCATTTCTGACTTGCTCTTACGGCAAGCCAATGGACATTTCACCTTGAAAAGAAATTATGGCGTGTAAGACTAAAGTGTTTGTTTCTCGAACACTTTCAACCCGCCATTTTGAGTCAATCATTCATTTCCTACTGTTTACATTGCTGTTTATTGTTTTCTTTTTTCGTTTAATGCACCTATCAATGTTAAGCCCCAGGGTGGGGGGGGGGGGGGGATAACCCAGGGGAATTTGACATTTTTATAGGAGCTAACGTCAAATTTCCCACCCTGGGCACCTTCAGACTGTAAAATTCTCCCATCCCCGGGCGCCTTCGGAACATCACATTCCTGCCATGGAGTAACGTTTCCATTAGATTCACATTCTTGCAACACCAATGTTCTTCACTGTCAATTTCAAATTCTCTTTCAACAGCTGATGGAAATTTGTATGAACAACGTTAACTAGGTTTCGAATCAATCAATCAAGCATGCACAATAACAGAGTAGAAAATTTATGAATATATAGGAGTATCACGCAATCACGAAAAAAAGTAGAAAGAAACATTCTCATACCTGTGAACACTCCAGCAAGGACTGATAGACGTGATGGACCTTATTTACAAAAAGACAAGACCAGGGGCGGATCTAGGATAGAATAATGACCGGTTTCCAAAACAATGAAAACGTTTCTAGGGGGGTCCGAAGGCATGCTCCCCTGGGAATTTTTTAAATTTTAACTCCCCCTTCCCCCTTTCCCACGTCTCTGACTGACTTCAGAAGGACGGTGGAAACCGTTATGGATCCGCCCCTGAAGACGGATTCGGTTGCCTTTCTTTCACCCATGGTGTCGAGAAAAATTGGTTCTCTCTGTGTTCCAATTTGGCGGACATGTCAAATTCCCGACCATGGGGCAACGCATACGTGTCAAAATCCCTACCCAGCGGAAGGCTCACTGAGGCAGTTGCCCCCTCCCACCTTGGGGCTTAACATTTATAGGCGCATAAACTCAAGCAAGCGCAATAAGACCGGAACCCCTCTTTTTCTGAGAAATTCTAGAGTCTCTCCGGGCGCTCACCCGCTGACCAAAAAGCCCGAGAACCCTGGGTACGAAATTGGCCTGACAATCTATTCAAAGCTGCTCGCGCATGCATCTAGAGAAATAAGGATTGCAAACTAATTTTTTGAATATTTAATTGACGTCATACGGCGTTTATGCGGCGCTTTGACTGCAAATGAGAAGAAATAAGTCGCTTAGAACAAGGAAGACCAGTTCAATCTAATTTGCTATAGTCAGCAAACACCGATGCTACTTAATCGATACAAAACAAAGTAATCTGTTAGAAATTTTCAAATCTCTTTAGTCTGAAAAGGCCGGTTTACAAGTGACCTAAGAAGTACTAGAGCAAGCAACTTGTTCTATATACGGTGGAAAGCCCTTTTGGACCAACAAAAAGCAACAATGGCTAAACTTTTATTTTGATTAAAACCATTTCTTTTGTGAAAAGCAATAATAGAACGCAGCCGCTGTGTCAATGATTTAACATCTTGAAATTAAGTTGAACATGACCAAATGAAGAATGAAGTTGTCGATTGCCAAATGAGAACATTTCATCACGTAAAAGAAAATTTGCATTTTATACAAAAAAATGTGGTATATTGCGCTCTGATATAAAGTGCACAAGAGACATTGGATAAATTGCCAGTCAAGGATAGTTTTACGGACATTTGCAACAACAATTCTTATAAGCGTGTTTTAAGTTTTACCTTAATTGCAGGTTCCGTAGATGAAGTCCTTGTTAAGCTCCAAGCGACGCTTCGGATGGTCACAGCACAGAATTCTATGGGCTAAAACGTTTCTCGATGACCCGAGGAGGAGTCTTACCTACTACAAAACACTTTTTATTGAGCTTGTTGCCTCAGATTTTCTATTCTCTTATTGAAAAATAAATTTTTGTCATTCTATTGTTTTCTTAACGAATTGAAATGCTAGTTCAGTGAAATTAGAGTCTCTCTTAATGAAGCATTCGATAATTTTCCTATCCCAGGGGAGTCGTAAGGATACCTTGGCTTTCTCGGGGCGCCGAATATTTATCCCTTTGAATTTTTCTATTTTCTCGTCCTTTTGCCAATAAAAACAAAATTTAATTAGCCTAAAAATTTGCGCAACCTTTTAATAGCCGAAACAGCCAATATTGCATATAAACCGTATTTCTATCGTTCGTTTTACCTTTATGGTCAGGTACTGCTCTTTTATGTAATAAACGTGACTTTTGGGTAAGAAATCTTGTCGGGATTGCTCAGTGAAAAAGTACTGTTCACAAATAGCCACACAACAGAAACAATGGAGCGCTCCCTCGAACTTTCAACACAATAGGGAACTTATTCTTTCTTCCGCTGTTCGTCACTATAATTTCCCCTCTTTATCCCGGCTCCTTTTTTTAGGTCACTGATAGTCACTAATATTCCACCT
Organism: Montipora foliosa; assembly: GCF_036669935.1. Classification (NCBI taxonomy): domain Eukaryota; kingdom Metazoa; phylum Cnidaria; class Anthozoa; order Scleractinia; family Acroporidae; genus Montipora; species Montipora foliosa. The sequence goes on from NC_090873.1 coordinate 19,955,338, forward strand.
GTTTTCTCGTGCTCTCAGTCACTCTCTTTCACGTTGAGCATTGCTTTAATACTCGTCGCCTCAGATAACTTTATCCACTGGATATTTCACTATCCAGAGTATAAAATGGTACTTTTCGTCAAAAGTTGGCGAAGGTTTTCGTACACCTTTATTTGGGGCCTCTTCATGCTTATGCAATGATTAAAATAGCGAAATTAGGTTGGCCAAGCAAGTCTATTATCAAAATAGTTTTCAAGAGTATACGGGCGAGAAAAGACCTGCTAAACTAGCTCTGTGAGCTGACTCCGGGAAAATCCGGGAAAACATCGGTAACGGCTGTGAAGATGATAACTAATTTACATGAGCTTCAGCTTCATCCCACAAGTAAAATAAAGTTATTTGACTAGTAAACTCAGTAAACTATGCAAGCCAGATGCAACTGGTCTTGACAAGATACCTGCTAGGCTCATTATTGGGAATGCGCTGATCTCATCTGTATCCCTATTTACTAGGTATATTTCCTGATGATTGAACATAGGCAAGGGTCACCCCACTTTTCAAACAAGGCGATCGAGACCACCTAAACATGTTAGTTTCTCACGCCGAATAATGTGTAGCTTTCGTGACATATTTCTAATTACTGGGTTGCCAGTATGGCAATCCCAGTTGGAAAATGGATAATATATCTCTGTTTTTTTTTTCCGTGTCCGTAAAAGACTTGCCTGTCACTCCCCTGCTATGTGGTGTCTTTGTGCATAGAGTCTTCTGTGCGTATTTTGTTAGGTTTGAGGGGGCTCGGGTAATGCGTAGATATCTCTGGCGGACAGAGGAGAACATTTAATTGACCTGCAATGACGTCGAAAGTAATTGTAACGCGCATAGCGTTTTAGTGCTTCTTTAAACAAAATATACCCTTACGGAGCTCAAGAATGGAACATCAATTGGGTAAACAAGGGAGGCTGTGAAAAATAAATGTATGGAATCTTAAAAGCGACGAGTAATGGACGAGTAATGAACAATCTTTCGCCCGTCGAACCGAAATCATTGATTGGGTGGTCAGCGGTGAGTGGGCCAAGATGGACGATAAATTTTCGCTCCGTTGTTATTCAGTCTTTCGTTTGTTAAATGCTCTACAATCTCTTCCGTTTTTTGTTAGTTTTGATTTTATTTGTTAATAACATAATGCCGGAATCAGTTGTCGTTCTCAAAAAGGAAAAGCAAGCGTTAAAAGGCCAAGTGGAATCCTTATCTCAAGCGATGCAAAAACTTCAGGAGAAATTTGATCAAATGCAACCGATACCTTCGTCGGGACTTGTCAATGCTGATTCGTCTACCATCAGAGAGACTACCAAAAGCCTTGAATTTTTAAGTAAGGGTTATGATGAACTTATTCTATTTCAAGCTAAAGCGACAGCCGAATTAAAGCAAGCTCGTTCTCGCCTGGACGAACTGATTGTAAAGATTGATGCTATTGGTCAAGCCGTCAACGAGATAGAAGAGTACAGTTACAAGTTTAACTTAAAAGTCGTCGGACTTCCGGAAATTAAAGAAAAAGAATCAGCAGAAGAAACTAGTTCCTTATGTGTCAAGCTTTTTCGGGAGATGGGAGCTGAAGTCACTATTCATGACATCGACATGGCACATCGCGTTCCAACAAGGGAAGTGCATGTTGGCCAAAACCAATTGTTTGCAAATTCGTTAGGCGACTGGCAAGGAACAAGGTGATTAATTTGCGTAATGAGTCTCACAATCTAACCTTGGCCTTGCTGAAAGTGTCAACTTATCTAACGTCAGGATCTTTGATCACCTTACCCCACGAATGCAATCGATTTTCTATGAAGCCAAGAGGTTTAAAACGCAGCATCAGTACCAGTTTTGTTGGACTAAAAACTTCAGTGTTTACCTTAGGAAGAATGCAGAATCAAGGGCGGTGAAGATAAAACATCGACGATTTGAGGCAGTTGTCAGGTGAAACAAGATAAAGTTAACTATTCTGTAATCTCATGATTACTAAGTTCTGTTGTTTATGTCTCTCAAACATACAAGATCTCTCCAGGCTCCGAGCACCCATTTTAAAACGGTTAGCTTTTAATAACTGTGTGACTCGCATATTGACTCGCATGGTTCGCCATGTTGGCTCGCATGACTCGCAGCCATGGCTCGCATGAGTTTGTATTTACCTCGTGAGTTTGTATTTACCGTCTGCCGTAAACTTGATTTCCACTCTAAAAATTACCTCCAGAACCTACTTTTATAAGCTTTTAGAATGATTTTCTTGTCTTGTGTGGTGATACTTGACGATTCGGGAACATTTTGTGAAAAAATACTTATAACGGGTCACACGCGCAACTTGATCGCCCGAACTTGCCCGATTACGCATAATTTGAAAGAAGAAAAATTTCGCGGGAATCGGGACGCGGTGAAAATGAGTTAACAAATTTGCATACATGCGTTGAAATGTGATACGCGAGGAGACAGGATTTTTTTCTCTCTAACCCAGTGATTTTGTCGTTGTAGTGTAAAATGAAGTTTGGGAAGCCAACAATATTTCTTTCAGCTTGATCGCCCGAACTTGCCCGATTACGCATAATTTGAAAGAAGAAAAATTTCGCGGGAATCGGGACGCGGTGAAAATGAGTTAACAAATTTGCATACGTGCGTTGAAATGTGATACGCGAGGAGACAGGATTTTTTTTCTCTCTAACCCAGTGATTTTGTCGTTGTAGTGTAAAATGAAGTTTGGGAAGCCAACAATATTTCTTTAAGTTCCTGGTTAATCCAATTTATTGCTATGACTTACTAGTGCGAAGATTGTTTACATGAAACGCACGCTTTTTGCAAATTTTGAGTGTCATGAAATCATCATTTGGGTGACAATATATCCGTTTACTCAAACCCAAAAACATTCAGATAGTAACAAACTTCATATTTATTAACCGTTTCTTCTGCTTTTGTGCTTGTCAGCATTGTGATTTGCTATAATTTGCAAGTCTGTTTTTGTATCTCGTAGATGTTTAGATTTTCAATTACATGGCCGCTCAACCTCGCGATTGTGTAAATAGTTCACCCTGAAGTCAAAATAGATACGTTTCTCAGGAGCCCCACAAAGAAGGCTTCCTGACCCGACAGATGAAATGTAAATATTCAGTTAAACATTACAACAAAATTAAAAAACCAAAGACGAAAGTTTCTTGGCTAAAAAGTACGTTGTTTTACACTGAAAACGACCAACGATTAACCTTTTTTCCCGTAGTTCATTCAGTTGACAGAAGGTGATCACGATCACCTTTATGGTTGCCTAGCACGTGATCAATTTCTTCCTTTTGACAAAACATCGTGACCTTTCCCTTCATACATAAAAGTCAGAGACTGTAGAAATTTTCGTGCTTTTACAATCGATTGTCATTAATCTTTCGATGAGAATTCGATTCAGAGTTATTTATAAAAGCTATGTTATTATTTTTCTTCATCTGTCTTTTGGCTTGTCTTTTTCTGTTAATTTCTGGCTTTACGGTACTTTTTGTTGCAAACGTAAAGCCAAACAATGTTTTGACCTGGCATCAGATTAGACTAATAAGAAGGGGAATTATGAAGCGGAAACAACACTTTCAGTCCTTTCTTAGCCGTGTGTGCAATAAACGTTTGCTTAGTGGAACTGCAAGACATGAATGACATGCTTGAAAACGTCTGTTTTTTGCAGACTATTTATTTAAAGAAAAAACGACTGAATTTTACTCAAGAGTGTGTTTTGTTATCTTTAAACTGAATTTATTACCAAAGCTAAAAAACTAAAAGACCTCAAAATGGGACAGGACATTACAAAATAATTAAAGGTGTGAACATGTGAGCCAAAGGGCGTCTGCTGTCGTGACATGTGGG
>NC_090873.1:19961695-19976695 GCF_036669935.1 Montipora foliosa
ATCGCCCAATTTCTGTGATCTCAGTTGTGCATGGCCAAGATGTTGATGAATTGTATACGACCAATTAACATGTGCTCATTTAGAAGAGCACACGTCATCTCAGACTGTAAACATCAATCGGGTTTTCGTGCTATTCATTCAACTGTGATGACTCTCCTTGACGCCACAGGCACTTAGTCATACAATATTGACCTTGGCAAAGTCAATGCCGTTGTTTTCTTAGACCCAATACTGTGCGGGAGGAAGTTGAGGGATCAAAACTCCGGCCTGACCAACATTTAGGGTCTTTGAATAACTGAGAAGAAAGTACTAGTGCTGCCTTAATGTAATGACATCTGAAAATGGTTAGATTCTCTATTCTTCTCGGACAGGGACGATAAACCGCAGGCCCTGTCTCTCACAGACCTTTGATGCTGTTGAGAAGAGCTGATGGGACGTAAAAGAGCCCACACAGTAATCGCAATGAGCAGGGCATGGAGTTCCCGGTGTTGTAGGCTTTCCTCTGTGATAACTCGTAATTGGGAGAGCAAACGCTCGGAGACACCAAGCTGCTTTAAAACCCGAGGGTAGATTAAAGATCTACTGATGATGATGATGATGATGATGAGAACTTTCATCCCGGTTTCCGAGGAAACGTGGTCAAGCGACTATTCAGGCGTAAAATCTAACGAACAAATCTGGCGAGAATTTCTCGATATTCCTTTTTCAAACAACCTCACAATTATTTGAACTCTACGTTATCCATCAAAAGAAAATATTTCGAGCGTTATCTTGATCGAAGAAAAGAGAAGTGAAAACTTGGTAATGTCCGTTCTATCACGAAAATGCATTGTATTATTTTCATCCTGGTAACCAAGGTTGGTGTGTTCAATTTCAGCCCGCTTACCCAGGTCCCGGTTGGAGAAACCGAGATCTCGGAAACCGTGCCAGTCCGGCGAACCGGGCTCATATGAAAAGGTCCCGTAGATGTGCTTAGAGTGACCATATTTACTGTTATAAGAACAATTTCTGAAAAAAATTGCTTAAACTGAAAACGTCGTCTAGTGCAGGTGAAGTTATCCGGCCTATAAAAAACTAAGGACATGATCACTAATACATGATGGTTTATTTCATAAAGCGAGCTCAAGGGGGTTGTTTGAAGTAATCACAGAGCGTAAATTGAACAGAATGGTGAACACGTGGTGGCATGAGCAGACGAAACTTCTAATCGCTTTATGGAGCGACGATTTCGATTTGTCTTCTTCTATTCTCGGAAGTTATCCTTGGTTCTCTTCTCGCCTCAAGCATGGTGATAAGGATCGTGGCAACCACGCGATACGGCTCCATTTTGTCACACATTGCGAGATTACTCTACCTACTGTATTTGAATTTTCGCAGATGTGACAAAACCACAATTGAAAAAAATTGAACGAAGTATGATAGCCTGAGTTATACTTCAGTTGATCATAATCAAACTTGAGCGTGAAGACGGCTTAATTTGTGCGAAAGCCCGGTTCTTTCCAATAAAGCCGGTTCTTTCCAACAAACGATAATTAACACCTTTGCCATGTTGTTCAGGTCTCTGAATGTGGGGTGTGTTAAGAACACAATTATCGTTCCATTATTTACACTTGCTCACAGAATCGACACAGTAAGGCACTAAGCCTCTAATGCCATGTTGAATGAAGTGCGGACATAATTCATTTTTGTTTAACTTACAGCTGACATTTTACGAGACATATCTCTTTGTTTGTCCTGTACGACGCTCAAGGAACCACGATTAGCCTAATCTTGGGAGACTTTTTCTTGTTCGAATGAAATTTGGCTATCCTACAGAGACATCGATTAAATCGCCTTTTAAATGTCTGGAAAATCAATCTTTGAAGAAACAATATGTAATATATCAAACACGAGAAGGAGTGTTTTATCGGATATCCAAACACCGAGAAGCGAGTTGAAAAACGAGGCCGAAGGCCGAGTTTTTTAACCGATTTCGAGGTGGTTGGATATCTTATGCAACACTCTTTCGAGTGTTTGATATTGCTTCTCAAAGGAATCAGTATTTTAAGAGATATTTGGGATCAAAGTTGGCGAAATTTTATGCTAATTAAGAGCACATATCCAAACTTCCTTCACGGTAGTGATTTCTCTTGTTTTTGGCTTATGAATTATTAATAAGTTTGAGAAGAGCATTTCAAAATCGAATAGTCATCTTTTTTAATCTGTGAACAAATTCTTATACAAATCCTTATATTAGCGGACATTCACTGTTAAGGATGCTTTTCAGTCGGGAAGCGAATTAATTCAAGGATATTCTATACGCGACTCCACTTGAATGTAATGTCAGTTGAACTATTTCTATATGGTATTCATGTATTTGCTTTTGTATGGAGCTCGAGGTAAGCCCCAAAATCTCACCAGTCCCTAGGAGAATTGCATAAATTAAACCAAGAATGACATTCAGCGCCGGAGGGAGTAACGTCTTAATAACGAACACACAATAAAGATTTCTGAACAGAAACAGCAGATTTCAAACAGAAGATGACTTCCCTACCCGAAGTCGAAGTCATCAAATACATTTAATCATAGGCTCGATTACCAGCCGCTGCTTTGCGAAATGAGCGAGCGCTCACTCCCGAAATCACGGCCGGACGCGTGAGGTGAGCCATTGTTAATCTCCGCCAATCGCAACTCGGTCTGGCATAATTACATTTTTTGGCTGCGAAGGTATTCTAACCCGGCCGGTTCGAGGTTTACGGTGCTTTTAAGGTAGGAAACATCCAAGATTTCGACAACGAAAAGTGTTTGAAAAGCTGGAAAAACGGGATTGTGTCCTTTGCTATCGCCTGAGTTCGGAAACTTCACTTATTTTCCAGTTGGCGCCAAGGTCAAAATATGGCTTTCAAATCCCATCGCTATTGCAATTTTCTCCTCAGACTTCGCTAATGTAAGAGCAAGTAAAATTCCTGCTGAGTTTATTGGTGGCAAAACGAGGGGGCCGACGAGGTCGACCGAGAGCTGAAGCGGCTGAAGATTTTGTTGATGATTCGCCGGTTGAATTCAAACTCACATTGATCATTTAACCACAAACTCAAGCTCGTATCATCTGGAAACGTCGCACAGACGTTTTAGGCATAGTTATGTACTTGTTATCTAATGCTGTTTCCCCGAAAATATTAACTTCGTATAAACTATAGGTGGTTTGCAACCAATCTCTAGGGACACAGATAACAATGCTGCAATTTACAATTCCTGATGGACGAACAAAAGGAGCTAATGAGAGATTTTTGTTTTCGTCCACCAACATGGCGGCAATGACATAACGTGAAAACCACCTATATTTTGAATTACGTTACAGACACAACTTATCGCTCAAGCGTCCAGGGCTCCGTCTCTTCTCGCGGAGGATACCCGAATTCGAGTGAGCGGCGGATATCGATTAATCAACGATTAAACAAAACAGAGCCTTTGCATTAAAGTCCTCAAATGAAAAAGGTTCAACGAAGAGGAACAAGTTTAATCATTACAAAAATTACAAATTTTCATATGAAAACTGAGAATAATGCAAGAAAGCAGAATTTCTTTTATGACAAACTTTTAATGTCTATGTTTGCTTAACTCATTAGTAGATGATAGATTCGGGTCTAAACAAAGTTAATCAGCTCAATCACACCGCTATAAAGGGATACTCTGCATGGGTTGTTACAGTGAAATCTTTAGTTTTAAAATTGATATTAATGATGATGATAATGAAAATAATGATAATAATTTGGCACTGTTCCAAACAGAGGACTTCCTTGGAGACTTAGATCTAATGCTCATATTTGGCAGGACTTCAAAAAAACAGTTCTGTTGGGATTAGCGAGAACCTTGACGTTTGAGGTCGTTTAGTGACACGTGATGAATGGACCTGATTGGGGCAATATGTCAACCGTATCGCTAGTCATGACATAGGGCCCCGGGCATAGGGCTACAAGTGTGAAACAAACTTGCTGCGTTTTTTAATTGTCAACGAACTTGGCAAACTTCACTTTAGCCACGAGATAACTCATATTTTGAAACAGCAGATCGTTGAAACAAAGTTTCGCAAGCAAACACGACAACTTGATTCTTTGGGATATTTTCAAAGCGGGCGCTGAGTCCCGCTTTCGCGGGACATAAATTACTTCTGGAGCGTTATGCTCTGGACTGCTTAATTATGTAAGGAGCATAACTGAGTTACATAATAATACAAACTCACCTCTCATTCAACGCCACTAGATCTAGAAATGTATCTTACGAAGGTAATGAAAAAAAATTAAACACTGGAAGATTTGGATTCCAGAAGCAAAACAAAATTTCAAAGAGCTTTCAAAGAGCAAAGAGCAAATTTGAAACTCTTTGTAAGCAATTGCATAACTCGGTGGTATTATAAACTCCTCCAACAAAATCTGTTTTACTCGCTAAAGAGTTATCTTTTTGATTGAAAGTTAAAAAATAAGCATGATTTGACTTTGACTTCGAGAGTTTTCTTTAAATGGCCCTAGATTTGTTTAGAACCAAGTGAATTAAATTAAATTGTAAACTACAAGTCTTAGGTTACATAACAGACTACAGTTTCAGGTAAAATTCACTATTTTCAGAAGCTAGCTCCTTTCATCAAAAAGTACAGATTGACAATAACTCAGCCTGATTTTTCTAAGGGTTATTAAAACATACCTTGGGGTAGCAAGCACTGTCACTTCAGGATTTTTATGTGATAGCTTTGAAGCGATCGCTGAGTCTGTACTCTCTTCGGAACACTGAACCCTTCTGAAGCGTTACGCCCTAGACCCAGTTAATTTACGTCTCAGCACAGCACAGCTCCGCTTCGCTTCAGGTACTGAAAACAAAGGGTAGGCGGCCTGTTATCGATATATACCGTAGCCTGACCATCAGATATTAGTCCTGTTGTGTCAGTCAGAGTTGATCAAAAGCAAGAATTTTCTGTTCCAAAGGATAGATAGCCAATGAGATAACGATGTTCGCAAACAGATTATTGAACTGGTCTGGTTCAGGTTTTCGAAACAAGTAGTCTGACAGACGATGGCGTGTCACATGGGACTATTCGAATTTTCTACCAAAATATCAGAAGCCTTGTCGAAACCCAACGTATCACTAAAAAAAAAGGTGATTGGGGCAATATGTCAACCGTATCGCTATTCATATAGGGCTACAATTGCGAAACGAACACACTGCGGTTTTTTAATTGTTAACCAATTTTGAAAATTTCATTTAGTCATAACGGGTTACATAACAAACCACTATTACTTGGCAAATAGAAGTAAGTACGTAATAAATAATCTTGCAGACAAAATCAGCAGTTCCAGGAGTTGCGAAAACACCTTTGCTGGACATCAAAATTCCCTTCAGTTTGTCACCTCCGTTTGCAGAAAGGAAAAGAAACATACGACAACTTGGCCACAAGATAACTCAACAGCAGATTGTTCATCAGTGAAACAAACTTTCAAGAACAAACACGACAACTTGATTCTCCAGTTGAGATAATCATTCAAAGCGGGCGCTGACTCTATCAGATAGCCCGGAACATTAATTTCTTCTGGAGCGTAACGCTCCAGACTGCCTTAATTATGCTAGGAGCATTCACCGTCTCTGTCCCTTTGTGAGTTGCATAATAATACAAACTCGCCTCGCATTTGTAGAAATGTATCCTACAAAGGTGTTTTAAAAAATTGATTTGGATTCCACAGGCAAAACGTGTAACGTGGAGCTTTTTTGTCCAATTTGAAACTTTTTGTCAGTCTATTGCATAATTCGGTGGTAGAATACACTAACCGGCCCCCCAATTAAAACCAGATTACTCGCTTAAAACTTATCTTTCTAACTGAAATTTTAGAAATATGCAGAGTTTTGAATTTGACTTGGCGCGTTTTCTTTAAATGGCCCCAGACTGCATGATTTATTTAGCACCAAAGTGAGTTACGTTAAGTTGTACAGGAACAAGTCTTGATTACATAACACACTACAATTTTCAAAAGTTAGCTCCTTTGATAAAAAAGTAGTATGATAACAGATTGATCATAAGTCAACCTGAATTTTCTAAGGGTTCTTAAAAATATACTTTGAGGTAGCAAACACTGCCACTTCAGGATTTTTATGTGATAACTGTTAAACGATCACTGAGTCTGTACTGTCTTCGCAACACTGAACACTTTAGTAGCCTCACATCCTAGACCCACTTGATTTACGTATCAATACAACACAGCTCTGCGCTCCGCCTCGCTTCAGTTACTGAAAACAAAGCGTAGGCAATCTGTTTTTAATTAAGCTAGCCTGACCACCAGTTTATTAATCCCGTTGTTTCAGTCAGAGTTGATCAAAAGAAAGAATTTCCTGTTCCAAAGATAGATAGGCAATGATATCATAATGACAATGTTCGCTAAAAGATTATTGAACTGGTCCGGTTCAGGCTTTCACAACAAGTCGTCCGACAGACGATGGCGTTTCACATGGGACTACTCGAGGAAAGCTCTGTCGGAGGCCAAAGTATAACTCAAAATCGGCTGATTGGAATATATCAACCGTATCGCACTATTCACATAGGTGTACACGCGATAAAACGAACATACTGCGTTTTTTAATTGCTAATGAATTTGCAAATTTCACTTAGTCATAACGGGTTGCATAACAAACCACTATTGTAAGTGAGGCTATAATTAGCTTTTAACAGTTGCTCACATTTTTTGCGAGCGAAGAGTTAAAAAAAATTGATCAAGCAAATACTGCCCCTCAATTTCTTACGATTACTTTTCATATAAATTATTTCTTGAGTGAATCGTTAAGCTTTTACTTCGCAAATAGAAGCAAGTACGTACTACACAAACTTGCTGACAAAATCAGCGGGAACAAGAGTTGCGAAAACATCTTTTCTGAACTTTACATTCACTTCTGACTCCTCTTTAGCAAAAAACATTTTAAAAAAGCTGAACACACCCAACAGCTTAGCCAAAAGATAACTCATATTTTAAAGCAGCAGATCGTTGAAACAAAGTTTGGCGAACAAACAAGACAACTTAACTGATTGGCTTTGGGATATTTTCAAACCGGGCGCTGAGTCTGTCAGCTTTCCCGGGACATTAATTCCTTTTGGAGGAATACGCTAGACTGCTTTAATTATTCCAGGAGCATTAATTGAGTTGCATTATAATACAAACTCGGCTAGCATTCATCCACATCTACATATTCCAGCTCTCGGCAAAGTCCCCTTTTGTCTTATGGCTGTTTCTGCTTGGGTGGCCTCATACACCATAAGCCGTTTAGAGACATCATATCACTACCAAGCCGGCCACTTGACAATGTGCTGGAGAGAACAGGACAGCAACAAATAGTGTGTGGGTTCTTTAACTTCCCACAGGGAACTTATGAACATTATGATAGAAGATATTTGTGAGACGGGGCCTACGGTTTATAGTCCTTATCCGAGAAAACTTGAAAGGCTAACCATTTGCAGATGTCATTACAAAGGCAGCACTTTCTCCTCAATTATAAACCCGGTAGTCCTTGCTTAAGCTCCCTTCTGATGATTTCCACTGGAAATATAGCCAAGAACGTTTACCGAAGACAGTGTTCGTCACAGCTGATCTTGAAACTATTTTTATTACTAGTCTGTAGTCTGTATTGTGCATTTTCAACCGAGTTTGCATTTTGTACCCGGTGCAAAGTCGCGGGGGAGGGTTAATTGTCAAATGTTTCCTGTCATGATTTCTCGGCTCAATACCCTAAAAGGTACCGCTAAAGCTCCCGCTGTGGACCTTTTGAGGCTGAACAACCTAAGAGGAACTAAAACCTCTTTTTTAACCCCTAAAAGGTACGAGGAGAACCCCTGTCCTTTTTATATGGGAGTGCCCTTCCCCCCCCCCCCCCCAAAAAAAAAGGTTCTGAATATTCAATTTGCTAAGCACCATATTTAAAACAACAAGAGCGAGGGGTTTCCAAATATGGTACTTAGCACTGAAACAGTCAACCAATCAGTTCGCACTGAATATTCGGAAGCTATGAACGCGCGTTACACGTTTCAACCCTTATGGGTTTCTGGTTACAGACAATAGAGACCCATTAGGCTGAACGGTTTTCAAAACCCCACTTGCAATCCATTATAATCTTCTTCAATTTTGCCACTGCGTTTGCTATTTTATTCAAACCTATCCTTTAATGTTTGAAGTCGTTATTTTCGCGTTTCCCTTGATTTGATTCAGGTGTCTGGCTAAAATTCGTGACACAGCACGTTTATACTCCCTAAAGTTGAGTGTGTCGGCTGACCGTGGAATTTAGCTCGGTTCGAATTTTCCAGATTTTCGAACAAAGCATTGGCGGTCTTACGGAAACCAAAAGTCTTGGGTTGATTTAACAAGGGACGTTAAAAGGGCGGGTTTTTTTTATATTTTTCCACGTAGCGAAACCTGTCATTGTCACAGCACAGCGATTATTGATATTGGAACGTATTAAGCAAAGCCAGCTTGACCACCAGTTATCAATTTTGCTGATCGAGTTAGTCGATAAAGATGCCGGGTGACATTGACTAACAATGACTATCAACAGTTCATTGACCATGTGTGAGACTGTCTCCGGTGGAGTGTATGTTATAGCTAAATTTAAATTCAGGTTAATTTTAATTTCAACCAAGGTCATTTTTGCTTTAAACTAGGTTGAAATTGAAAGTAGGAAACATCAACAAAATTCCATCAATTGTTAGCAAGTACGTGTAATATATTGTTAAGTAACTTGGTCGTAGAGTTGAGTGGATGAACTTAGTGTAGCTTAACTTTTTTCATGAGTAATTTATAAAACCCCAATGGTTGTTAAGTCTACGCACTGATTTTAAACAGGAGCCCATCTCCTGTTTTAAATGGTTAGCATTAAGGTTGAGGTTAGGCATACTATGCATGATAACCGATTCTACTTTTCTATCTCAGAACGACATTGTTCATTGATGAATCTCCTTAGGAGGGCATGGGGCAACAATCTTGAATTATCTCAAGTTCAAAGGAATAAAAGAACTGAAAGGTACATGATGTATTGTTGATTTTTAAATTGCTTCGTCATTTGCTCTATCTTTTGCTTGCTTCGAATTCGGAATAACCAAAATCAAGTGAAAACAAAACTTTGAAAAGTCAGGAAAAAGGATTTCATAATCTATAGCCTGAGACCAGGCTCTGCGGTTGGGGTTATGGAGCGAAAAGGAAGGTGGCGCAGAAAAAACACTTTCCCCGCTCGGCTCGCTTCGATCGCCATTTTTTTGTTGCCACGTTCCTTTTCGCTCCATAACCCCAACTGCAGAGCCTGGTCCCAGGCTACATGATCTATTGACCAGAAGCCATTTTGTAGGCTCTTGTAAGTGTTATTTCTTCTGAATTATCAAATAAAACATTTGTTTTTTTATCTTTTATTTTTTGCCGAGTGTGTTTGTAGTGATAAATCCAGACTTTGTGATTGTGGCACATTCCCCTTCAAGTTCTACAATTTGATCAAAAACCTCATTTGGATGAAGAGTTTCCCTTTCCATTTTATTACAGTCAAACCAAGTGAAGCGTACCCCTTAAGATTGCATTAATGAAGTGATTATTTGAAACTTGAACCCGCTAGTCGTTTCAAGAATGCAATAATGAATTGATTATTCGAATATTGAACTCGCTCGCTCGATCCAAGAATACGGCTAAGTTCGCTAACGGCTTCCGTTTTCGAAAAATCAATTCACTGTTGCGACTAGTAGGTTTCAAACCTACTAGTCTTTTCTAGAATGCAATACTGAATCGATTTTTCGGAAACCTAACCCGTTAGCCGTATTCTTGGATCGAACGAGCGAGTTCAATATTCGAATAATCAATTCATTATTGCATTCTTGAAACGACTAGCGGGTTCAAGTTTCAAATAATCAGTTCATTAATGCAATCTTGAGGGGTACGCTTCACTTGGTTTGACTGTAATTTTCAGCGCCACATAATTCTGAAGTTCCAACTTCAGTCTTCTTTTTCTTCTTCCCTGTGAGGTGTATGATAACTGCAGACCGCAGACTGCAGACTGCCTACAAATAGCGCTGATAAGCATTATTTAAGACTAAGCACCCATTTCAAATAGTGTTCATAAGCAGTATTGAAGTCTAAGCACCCATTTTAGAACGGTTAGCTTTCAATAACTGCGATTTAGGGTTAGTTTGAAGTTCGCGGTCTGGTGTCAGACACCGCCCTCCTTCAATGTCTGGCTCATCCACTTTTCCAAATTATTGACCATGCATTTTCCTGCTCTGCATTTGATGTAGCTGTGACTTGTGCAATCATCTGTGGCTGTTTGATTTTTTTTCCACCGGGAGATTCCGAAAGCTACTTCATACGGCATTTTGGCAATGGTTCTGTGAATGGTTACGCTTTGTTTTCAAGCGGTTTCCCCAAGATAATGACACCAGTGCATGGTTTGGTGACAAGTTCTCAGTTTTCTTTGATTACACTGCAAAAGTTATCCTTCGTAGTTCTATTTGCCCGTGCCACCAAGGTTGCTGACCAGCGGTTTTCGTTAAAACAATGGTTTTCTGAGGGGTGCTCAGTCTCGCAGTCTCAGAAAACCTGGTTGCATGTGGTCATTGTTATTTAAGATTTTTCGTGCCACCATCCTTTTTTCACGGGGCGAACGTTGTGTTTGCGGCGAAAGTTCGTCATCACCTGACTCGAAAAATTGAATGAATTAATTAACTTTATTTATACAAGGTAATAATTTCAACATAAAATTGGTTTCCAAATTGGCCGTGTTCCTATCTAATATAATCTAAGAAATACGGCTAAAATACACAAAACTGAGCAGATAGCAACTAAATACGAGAGCTTAAAACTTATAATTACAATATATTATAATAACTGTATACTTTAAATGAAGTACCCAATTTAATTTAACTACTTTAATGATTCATGGTGGTTCCGTCTCAAAAAGGCTTTAAAACTATTTAATGTTTTCAAAAATCTTACATGGTTTGGAAGTGCATTCCATGCTGCCGCTCCACGATATGCAAAAGATCCTTTTAATGAATTAGTTTTAGGCTTGGGCAATTGCATGTCGGATCTGCTGCCTCTGAGGTTGTAATTATGCACCTCAGAGGTTAAACAAAAACAAAAGAGCTCAGTTAAGTACTCAGGTACATCATCGTGATAAACTTTGTAAATCATGATATTCATTGGCATTTTCTGCCTATCATGCAGTGTAGGACAATTCAATTCTTCTAGTATATCGCATGATCTTATTGAATAGTGCGCTTTCGTGATAATGCGCGCTGCTCTATTTTGAAGGTTTCTGTAGTTGGTCTGCACGCGTTTTTGAGCAATTACCCCACACAAGGTTACAGCAGTTGAAACACGGCTGCACAAGTGATCGGTAAACAGCATTCAATGTTCCTCGGTCACTTGCAAGAGATCTTATTTTGTAGAGCATACGCAAGCCATTCTGAACTTCTGTCAGGATGTGAGATATCTGATTATCCCATGACAGAGACTCATCAATATGTACACCGAGTAATTATGTGGTAGTGTACCATATATGCTAAGGGTCATGTCTTTGGATGCAATGATTCTTCGTCTGGATCCAACTGTCATATGACTTGTTTTTGAAGTGTTGCAGCTAAGCCTATTAGTTGCTAGCTTTGGTTCAATGTCACTGCTGGTACTCACACCGGGTACTGTTATGTAGCATGGCGCAGAATGGCTATTGTTTGTTGGACATATACTTGCTTTCTGGCATAAATTTCTCTTGTCTCACTTGAACTCCCATGTGAGTTCTTAATAGACTCCAATTGGTTACGTTTAGTCTCTTACAAATGCAAATCTACAAGAAAATGCTTGGAGTTGCAAATACCTTGTGGAATAACTGTCCGTCAAATGTACAAGCAGTTTGCAGGCAGTAGATTTCCGAACAAAGCCGATCACTCCGAATAGTTTGATAGAAATCCTGCATCTCATTTGTGACATGATTTGCGACAGTTTAAGCCCGATTCCCACTTGCGCAATAAGTACAAGTATGAGCGAAAGCGTAAACATAAAAAGAATTGTGTGGGAACTGGCTTGGAACAAGCATAAGTGTAAAGCGCAAGAAAGGAAACTTTTTCCTCTCCTTGCGCGTTTGCTTATCGGCACGGTTGTGTTTATTGCACAAGTGAGAACCGGCGTGAGTTTGTACACTGAGCACGACGATTCGCACGCCATCTTGAATCTTACTAGATCTTCTCGGACGTTACTAAACTTGCCTATGCCCAACTTTCATCGGCTTGTCTCATAGTGTAAACGTCGCAAGCTCATCCTCGTTCTTAAGCTTGTCCTTATAGCACAAGTGACAAACACGCTTTAGTGGCCGGTTCGTTATGTTGTGTTATGTTTTGAACACATTTTTATTAAGCCTCATGTGGACTGGAGACCTCTCGTTGCGACCAATTTTATCACTTTTCTAAATTGTAATGACAGAATTTTGCAATTTTTGTCTTTGTTCCTGTCATGTTTCATTTTACATCATTCGGAGCTGAGAAATCATCAAGTATGGTTCACGCGAAACATGCTTGGCTTAACTTTAATTACGTTCCGGGCGAGAGAAATTCCCATGGTTTTTGTGGTTGAAAGTAGTCGAAAATCGTCATTACCTATAAAAAAAATAGGCACGCAATGCGTACATGTGGTAGTGCAATGACGTACACAGCTCTTTATTCCATAATTGTCGATTGAGATGCGTTTTGTTTTCCAGGAGATTCAAGGTTTGTCTTTGCGTAATATGTAGCTCTAATTGTACACGGTATTGCTTTGGTACCATAAATCACGGTAGTGTCATGGTAGATGTCTTAGGTAAATAGCCGGGCCCTGAGAATACATGTAGTTACTCATGAGGTATAAAATGCCCTCCGTTTCTTGTTTTCCGTGTGACATTAGTGTATGCAAATTTATGCTTGCACACATTTACAGACTGTAACTTTACGTGGGGTGGGGGGTTGGGGATTATTCAAAATAATTAATAGCTGCTGAAAAATGTATTGTTGAGTCAGGAAAATTAATAGAAAGACTTGAAAAGAAGTATTAGAGTCTTAAAATGTATGTATGCTTGGAATATCAGTCCATTTTGCATGACAAAATAAACAGTGCGTGTTTGAAGAAATCAACCATCCCTCTCATGTTTCAAGCCCTTAAGTGGACTTGCCACAATTCCACCTCACGAGAATCCCGGGAGAAAATGTTTTGGCGAGCGAAGCGTGATTTTTCGGACGCGAATCTACACTAGACGAAGGACTTTTGAAAGTCTAGCCCTTAAGATGTGTCATTTTGTCTTGGATGTGCATGGTCGCGCCCGAGTCATCGCATCTTGACTGTTCAAACTTTGTGATTGTAGTCGCGGTCCTACGGCCCGGGTCGTACGGATCGAGCTGTTAGAATAAATATTTTTCGATTGTGGAGCCAAAGGTAAGCTATTGACATTAAAGACAAAATTATATATATTTTTTCTAATTTGTTTTACAAATAAACACTTTGCACGAGAGCGGGGATCAACATAAAGGTCATTCAAACTGATCTCCATCAACATGCCGGTCATCTCAGCTCCTGGTGATCTTTCACAACCTTAGAGCAGCTTTGAGCGAAACTGAGAATACCTGAGAAAAACTGATCCGACTTTTAGCAATCTGAAATGTTCTTAGAACTACTGTTATTGTCAGTATGGGCATGCGACGAAGTTAAAATGGGGAATTCTCTCAACAATACAGACTAGTCGTTGACATGCATTCTGTTTATTTGGTGGCAAGGGAATTTAGAGGATGCTTCAAGGGGAATTTCTGGTTTTCTGTCTTACTTTAGTTTCACTTAGAGGCCATTTGGCAAGATTTCCGCACAGGTCCCTACTTCATTATGCATACACTCCTTTGTTTCAAGAAAACAATAGCGATAACAATAGACGTCCTTTGGGACTGTGGCGCTTTGTTCTTTCTTTTTAGAGGTTTTTTTTCTAAGTCTATATAGACTTAAAAAACGTCGGTCGAACTTCTGAATGAAATACGGAAAATCGAACAGTTTTTCCTGCAATTTCGGCACTTTTCCTGCAATTTTACCCATTTTTCAGTTTTAGAATAAGCGCAAGAAGTGGAGTTTCAAGCAATCGTTGTAATAGGGTTCAGATTCGCAAACATAACAAACAAACCAAATAAAAGTACTGTCATAAGAAATTTAATGACTACCTGCTCTTTTTATCGTGAAATTGTTCTTCCTGTCTGCTTAAAAATTCGCCGAGACACTGCAAAGTGTATATTTTCTTCCTTTCCTGTATTTAGGATCACGAACGGTGCATTTAGAGGGATTTTGCGATTTATCGCTCTTTGTAGAGATCGGCAATGTGCTCAATGATACTTCCAAGTAAATAGCTTTGGTAGAGATCCATGGATGTTCCCGAACGAGGCATACTTCGTTTCACTCCCCATCATGTCTTTTCAATGCCCTGCTGTGGGCTCGTTTGTCTGGGTCGACGAAGTTTAGGCGATGGTTAAGTGCGGTGAGATGATGTTAGCCCTTGTCTTGTAGGCAGTTGTAAACTTTCCGGCCACATGTAGCTAGGGCTAATATTTTTTCAAGGAAAGTTTACGGTCAGAAAATTAATATGTCTTCTGGCGGATTGAAGGCTATCCATTGCAGTTTTTTCTTGAGCATCGCGAAAGAGATCCATCTCCCGATGCGGCACTTTGTCTTTGCCAACTGACTGCGTTTTCACACAGGTTTTGGACACGGAAGACGAGAGTAAATTGTTTTCTTTGCACCACTCTATGCACAACTCTGGAAAGGCTATAAAGCAGGGACAATTTCCAAATGATCAAATCTCCCATTGCTGTGACCCTTTTACTTCGGTAGCCATCTTGATTTTTACGAAGCCACAAGTGTGCTTCAAAAGAAGGGAAATATGAAACGATTTTAATTGCAATGAACTCCTGCATGAAAGTTTTCCATGAAAGATGCACCAATCAGACTTTAAGCGTGGTACACTCTT
>NC_090873.1:19986695-19994195 GCF_036669935.1 Montipora foliosa
AAACAAACGGTCGAAAAGCCTATCGGTTGAAGGTAGGCCTTTAAATTTCAAGGTAAGCTGTTATTTTCCGATTTTTTTAGTCGAATGATTTCATTTTGTCAGTTCTTGTGTTTGAATTCCCACATGTAAACATTTCAGTCGAAGGTCACTTCAGTTCGAGCCGTTTTCAGATGTAATCGCTGGAGCTTTCACAGCCCACACAATTTGGTCGATGAATAAACGGGCATAACAGTTTCAAAGAAATTGGTCATTTTATTTTATTCGCGGGGAGGGTACTACAGCATCAATTAAGAGGCAATAGAACGAATATTAATTCTTGAATACTTCTTAGCTGAATCCCCAAATTTTTCAAAGAGGGGTCCAGAGGACGCCCAAATTTGAAAACCTGGATACATCTCTGTTTACTGACTTGTTATTGTTTGACCACTTTAGAAAGAGACTAAAGTTGGATCCATCTCTATGGTACGGTGTTGACGTGGAAGTGGTAGATGAGCTACCTTATGATATCGATGGTACGAGAGTATTCCAAGTCCGCTACGATAAAGATGAACACAAAGTCCGAGATGGGCGTCCTTGGAAATCGTGGGTCACCTCGAGTCGGAAGAACTTCCATGGGAAGCGAAATGTTCAATCTTGTAATGGTTCTTACCTTTGCCCAAACAAGGACTGTCCCTACAAAAAGCAATTTGGAAAGACAAATAACGTTCAGTTTGTTAGATCAGGAGGAAAACAACGCTGCAGGTCGTGCAATTTTAAAGGTGACTATATTAAATGTCCCGCTCGGAAAGTGAGTGAATATCCTCAAGATTCCACTTTTGCAACCGTTTACCACATAGGAACTCACACATGCACAGCCATTCGAAAGCCTAGCCTGCATGCAGACAGCGACATTGAACAGTTCTTTAAAACACATTCCATGGTTAAGCCATCCGCAGTTCCTACCGCAAAAATTACTTCCATGATTAGGGAAGGCCGAAATTGGTCTGAAGTGGAGAATATCGCAGAAGCCATGATCGACAAAAACAAGGTCAAGAACATAAAGGCGAAAGTACTGATAGTATGCATCTTCACGGACACAACTTCGATGCAGTTGTGGAAATAAAGAAAAAAACAGATGAAAAAGACAAATACCTAATTTGGAAGATTAATAACCGTCATTTCAATAATGGTCATGGAAGTTTCGTCTTTAAGATGAGTAAAGAAAAAGCAGAGATCTGTGTTCAGATGGACAGAAATAACTGTGAGCATCCTCTTTCGAAAGAATTCTGTTTCCTGGATGCAGTACACAGCAGGTGTCAAGGGTTCAAAACTCTGACCCTTTGGGTATGGCATCCAGCTTTAAATGAACTTATCAACCTAGCTACGATGGAGTGTGAGACAGAGTCTAGTGTCATAATACAGATGTTTTGGAATAATCTGAATGAGGTAACTATGACGATGTCTTTGCTTTTATACTTACGTTGCTTTTGTCCTAGCTAGAGCTAACAGTATAGGTGTCCCCATCGCGAGCTTGAGTAAGTTTACCTCAGACCTGTGTAAAGTTTGAACAATATCCAATTGCTTATATCAAAACATTCGTTTTGCGAAAATCGAAGTCCTAACCGTGAAGTGTTTAGCCCAGCTTGGACAACAAAACACTGAGCGCAGAAATTTTGGGGTGGACAGAGACTACAACTGACTCCAGGTGCGGAGGCCTACCTTACCGTATATCTCCGTTTACACTTCTTAATGCAGTAATAGTTGGCTAGAAGGCAACCTCTCATTAATCGCCTTGTGTAGCCGTTCTTTATTGTAATTTAATGGGTGTCCTTTTCCTGGGTTCTTAAAGATTTTACTGGGGACGATAAATACATGTTCAATCCAGCGGGATGGATGTTTGATGAAGCCGGTGGAAACTGGGATGCCGTTGAAAAAATCTTTGGTCATGAGGCCTTAGAACAATGTGTATCTTGTGAATTTCATTTTTTTCAATGCTGCAACAGGCAAGTACACACAACCTGGAGTGATACGTCAAAGCATAAGTTTAAGACTCTCGCCAGGGACATTTTTGAAGCGCAAAACCCGTTATCAGTATGATCAAGCCAGGAAACAACTCGTAGAATTTTCAGAGGAGAAACCTGAGAAACGAGGTCACGTTCTTAATTGGTTTAAATGGTGGCACAAGAGAAGAACACACATATTTAAGGCATTTAAATGTGCCGCTCCACTCAACCCTACAGTCAATTTGGCAGAAGTTGGTCACTCTTAATGGGCTAAAAAGGGATCGTACCATCTAACTCTTGCCATGGCGACTGAGGAGGATGTAGCAGAATCAATCATGCTCGCAAAGAAACTTGAATCATACGGTTATGGAAGCTACAAAGGAGGTCAGCATCGATGCCAAACTGATAGACTCAAAGCAAACTATTCACAGCAAATGGCAAGGGCCAAAGCTTTCGCCGACGAAGTTTCTGCTGGTGTCGTGGACAATACCTTGTATGTAGCTGCAATGGCTTCACGAGCTTCCTCTGTTGATGTTAACTGCTCCCATAGAGCGACGAAAAAAAAGAAACGCCGTCAAGTACGTGTTTTCAGCAAAGAAACTGACCTGGCATCGTCGTCTTCCGACGACGATACACAAGGTCACGTATCCAATGTTGCAAAGGAGGATAAGCGCGACGGCCGTTTTCGTCCAAACGCTAGTAAAGCGTTTCAACGCTCATTGGATCTTGCAAAGAAAGGAAATTTTTTGCTTCTTGACTCTACCGAAACTGGACAAGATCAAAGGCAATTCATGGTAAGGTCGGGACTAAATATGTACAGTGTGACCATTTCACAAAATCCAACTTGTGATTGTCCATACGCCAACAGTGCAAACATATGCAAGCATGTTTTGTACGTCTTCCTGAATTTCTTCAAACTTAAAAAGTGAGGTACATGATTTATTCAGCAAACTGGACTTGGAATCTCCAAGCAGCACTAAGGCTACCCTTACCAATGCGGCCGTTTTTAAGGCGCACAGCGCATCGAAAAAGAAGCAAGT
This sequence comes from Montipora foliosa, assembly GCF_036669935.1. Lineage (NCBI taxonomy): Eukaryota > Metazoa > Cnidaria > Anthozoa > Scleractinia > Acroporidae > Montipora > Montipora foliosa. Next base: position 19,989,718 of record NC_090873.1, read on the forward strand.
TTGGAAGGTAAGCCGAATGCGGTCAAAACCAGGCCCCAAACCGAAGTGTGCCAAGCCAGGGTGCAAGGTTGCTGCCTAACGGTCGCCCGCTCGCCTGGGGCGCCTTATTTGCGAGCGCGGGCGACCAAATTTCCGAACAAGTAGCCCGAACGGGCGCCTTACTTGATTAATCCTCACTCACATGTAAATATGATCCCAGCTGGAATTAATTAATTCTGGGCTCTTGAAAAAATGACTCGGGCTACTAACTTTTAATGTTGGAAGCCCGAAGGGCTCCCGGACAATTTTCTTAGGCAGCAGCCTTGAGGGTGTCAAACCCAATTTTCAGAAGGAGATATTTGCATATCGGTAGAGGGCCTTTACATTCCCCCTAATGAAACAGCAGATGGACGGAGCTTTCGATTTTGTGCAAGAAGGGAATGCATTAGCTCACAGCCTAACAAAGCGATCTTACTGTGCCTCCAATGTCTGTTACGATTCCAGAAAGCCTTAACGTTACACCACAGGAATACCAAACATTGATTGATGAGGAGATAGTTTGAAGAAATATGAAACAGGCTTGCTGCTCGTGCGTGATACGTTAAGTTGATCATATACGTTTTGTTTTTGTTCCTTACTTAAAATCGAATCGAGAATATGAGATATCCTGATTTTTTTCGAAAATCAAAGTAGTATGTAATGACTTTTTTGGTAAAGTGAACATATACCGGTTATTTGAGCTTACGTTCATAAACTGAATTGACGACATTAAGGAAAAGTGCAATAATCGCTCGTCTAACTAGTCTTGCCGTGGTAGCTGTTAATATTATTTTGCTATTGTTTTAGTTGTAGACTTAACAGGGCTATCTCTGTCACTCTTCAACAAGTATGTTGGTGTTAGTCTATTAAACTATTTGAGTTTCCTTGCATGTCCTAATATTTCTATGTCGCATAAAAAAGAAGAGGGACCCACTGCGTGCCGAACTGTGTAAATAAACGGACTTCAGGAGTAGAGAAATACGTTTAGAACCCGAACTGTAATTTGCCAAGCAGAAGTTTCTGATTCCTTCGGGCTCTTCCAAGGAATGCGTTACAAAGCAGGATTGCCAAAAAGATCAGATGGGTAGTATCAGAGTGACCCCTCATAGAGTAAATAAATGATTTCTTTCCCTCCAGATCTGATCTGGGGAGCAGGGAAGGCGATGTGGTGATGGCACTCGCCTCCCATTAATGTGGCCTGGGTTCAATTGTGGACTTGTGGCCATATGTGGCTTAAGTTTGTTGTTGGTTATTTACTCTGCTCCGAGAGGTTTTTCTCCGGGTTCTCCGGTTTTCCCCTCTCCTCAAAAACTAACATTTCTAAATTCCAATTCGATGGAATGCAGGACCTCCCTGAAGATCACGTTCGGGTAAGTGGAGCTTCCTGGGTAAATAACACTGATTATATTATTTAGATGCCTCGCACTTTCGTCCAAATCTGCACTTTCCTTCACGCCCTCCCACACCCAGCCATTTTTAAATCACTGATAATGGCACTTCGAAATCCGCGTAATACATCCGCAGGAATACACTTTAAAAGCGTTGAAAAATCACTCGTTTTACTTTCGAATGAATGAAAAACAACGTAAACATAAGGTTGCTAGTCACAGTTTTTCTCGGTCATATCATACCGAGCTGATTTCATTAGAAGACTGAAATCTACGCGGGGGAGCCAATAAGAGTTTTTAAGGTCTAACAATAAACCGTGTATCCCTCTAATAACACATCGTTTTGACGTCCATAGACTTGACAGCAGGAACGAGAATGATGCCGTGAAAGGTGTAATAATTATAAGATTGTTTTGATCATTGGAAAGCCGTGCCATTTTGCAAACGTTTATGCAAATGTATCTTTCAACGCGCAGAAAACGGTTTCGAAGTGACTTGTACTGTATATTTACTACTTTTAAGTACAAAAAGCGCCATAAACTGTAACTCAATCTTAACTTAAACTCAACTCAAACTCAACTCAAACTCAACTCGACTCGTAACTCGATCAATAGTCTATCTCAAAGCAGCACAGGCTTTTTGATGTGAATTTCTAGCTACTGCATTAGTTGTGTTTTCCAGTGGTATGCAAAGCAAAAGATGAATTACCACGTTTTTGTAGACAATGATTCTGAACAAAAAAATGTAACAAAAGTATTTTCAAATGTAGATTCTGTTATTGATCTCTTTTGTTCTATTATACAAAGTAAATTTAATTGTTTTGAAACAAACTATGAGGTTGCATTTCTTGGATGTTTATATGAATTATCAAATATAGAAAGGAAACAAATAATAAGAAAGCATAAATCTACTTTAGAAATTGCAGCAAACTGGAAGAAAGAAGAGAGAAATTTACAGCCCAATGGACCCAGAGAAAAAATAAGAACTTCCTTCAAATTGTTTTGAAAAGTACAGGTCTATGGACCCATAAAAAAAAACAGACTCTTTCAACTAAAGATGAAAAGTATAGGTCAATGAACTCACACGATAAAGAGAAACTTCTCTCAAATAGATTCTTGTAATACCTATATTACTTTTTTTGTAGTGTACAATAAAGTTATTATTATCATTATTATTATTATTATTATCATTATTATTATTATTATTATTATTATTATTATTATTATTATTATTACAATTTTTTACGGAACACAACAATCTTTCGCGATACAAAATAGTTATGTAGAACAGATGAGCGTTTCACGATGCAAAATTAAATACAACAAGAGGCTACAAGTAGCCTATACTCGGGCCTGCAAAAGTACAGTGGTGTATCGTTAATTTAGCACTAAAGAAAAGAAAACAGGGAAGTCTGTCCTTCTTACATCGGCCTTACATTGCGATTCTCATGATGTTCGATTGTGTATGTAGTGAATACCCGGACCCAGATTATCTTCATTACAGGTGGTGACAATGACCACTGGACACGAGGTAAAATTTGAGAAAAGCACATTGTTTTTTACTGATCGATGGTTATTCTTGCTCAGTGTTTGAGAAAGGAAACGCTAATTGAACGGTTTAAGATGAAACGAAATGACGCATCGAAACATCTTTTGCAGAAAAAAAATGAAAGAGAAACGAAGGTGAGATGTATAAACATCTTTCAAAAATGACCAAACTTTCGTGCACTGATGCACGTAAAAAAACACTTTGTCACGTGCACGACACGCGAAGATGTGCACTATATCTCAACTCTTGAAAATACTTTCAGAAGTACAAAGTCCCTTGAGGATGGCCATGCCAAATGAATCCATAGCACGAGAATCAAGTATTTAAAATATACCATTTGTTGTAATTTAAATACTCACAGTAGCATGCACCCAATTGTCAAAATAAATATGTTATTTGCCAGCTGGGAGGCCCGTATAAAGAAAAACTGTGGCCGAGGCCTTGAAATTGCTGCTCGAGGCCGCAGGTCGAGGGCAGCTTTTTCAAGACCGATATCACATTTTTTTGCTATATGGACAGACCCTTTCCTGGTAAATAATTTTTTTTTTCTTCTCTCTCTCTCCCATCCTCTCTTAAAATCACTAATTTTAATTGTTGACTCGCACCGCGCTTGATAGCGAATGCAGTATTAAAGCGACTTACAAACTGAACATTTCAAAGAGAAATATTTTTTATTTGAATTCTATTTCCAAACCTCTTGTCTAATGAAAAAGAACCTCTGTACTTAAACGGAGTCGGTGTCAAAAAAATTGTCTTTCGTTTCCGGAATGGTAAGGGCAGGAGAAAAGATAGAATACTGTAGTGTGGATCACTTGCCCTGTCATTGTTATTTCGCTTCGTGTATTGAAACTCTCGAGAAATAAAGATAGAAATGTGAACGCAAACTCTCTGAACGGTGAGAAGCCTGTCAAGGAATATTAACCATTAATGTCACTGTCCCTTGGTATCAACACACATAATTCGCTTTTAAACACATAACGCAAGGCGCAATGGAACTAGACAACAGACGTTTTGGGGTTTTTTGAGGGAAACACTGCCTTGCGGCTGGTTAGAAAGATCTCTCCAGCACTACGAGCTGAGTGGTAAACAGGAAGTGCTGGATCGGACAAGAGTATTGGCTAGTGAGCAATGTACAAAGGCAACGAGCCAACAAGCTTGGGGGAAGTCGCTGCGCAGACTTAAACCACACCACGCAGGAGCGACCCAATTTTAATGACGGCAAAGCGATAAATACAACCCATCTCCAGAGGGAGGGGGAGAACTTTGACAAATTGCAAACAGCTAGTTGATTTACTGTAGAAGACAAACTGCCAAGTGAACCTTGGACGACTAACTGAGGCTTTTATAGCTAGACCCTGTCTATTAAAATAGCCAGTTGCACAGGTTCTACCATGTAGCAGGTAAGCATTACACCGTGCTCTTTAGCACTAATGACAGATTTGGCCAATGCAGGCGTACGTTATAATCTGAGATCTAGGAACAAAGTCTTCATTTCCTCGTTTTATTTACAAGAAACCCGTTGAT
>NC_090873.1:20001695-20004195 GCF_036669935.1 Montipora foliosa
ATAACTCGTGCCCCTACGGGCCCGAGTAAAAATTTGGAAGACTGGTAACAAACACGGGCAACTTCATATCACGTGATCATACAACAACGTGCTGGTAAGTACTTCGTGAAAGATTACGTATATTGTCCCGACTTAACGAGTGTTACTATGTGTAAGACCACATATATGTAAGATGTGCAAGACTACGTATGTTGTCGTTACTATGTTTAACTATATTGTTCCAGTAAATCTACTAGAATCCCGTAACATCTGTAGCCCCGTAACTTTTGTAATCCTGTAATTTCGGTAACCCCGTAACTTCTGTAATCCTCCGATAGTTTACCATTCGGCCGTTAGCCTGTTCCAGGCTCTCAGATAGTCGAGAAAACGAAAAGAACTGCGTGTGAAAACCCAAGCCCCCACTCGCTTTTCACACGCAGTTCTTTTCGTTTTCTCGACTATCTGAGAGCCTGGAACAGGCTATTCGGCCGTTAAATACAGGTGCATTTGTACACCCTCACCGAAAAAATAGGTCTTTTCCGACACTTCACAGCTAAGTGGCAGCTTTTCTCGTGTCATTAGTGGTGTCTTAAGGGAGAAGATATCAAAACGGGTATGAACCTTGAATATCCCCTATGTTAATCCTCTACCTGTCATGGAGGGGGACATTGGGATTTTCGGTTTTGCGGTTTTGGCTATTTTTTAGATCGGTTTTTCGGTTTTGTGCCAAAAGACTTCGGTTTTGGTGTTTATTGCGGTTTGCGGGTTTTTCGTTTTTTAGCATCTGGTTTTCGGTTTTCGTAAAAAATACGAGCGGTTTTTCGGTTTTGTTATCCGATGTGCTTTTTGGGTTTTTCTATTTTGTTATATTTGGGTTCCGGTTTTTCTTAGATTTGAGCGGCAATTGATCTCGAATAGAGTGTTATTTATTTATTTATTAAATCTTTATTTAACAACGGTGCAATTCATCAGCAATATTAAAGAAATATGTACAATTAAAAATTTATAGATAGAACTATGTAAACTACATTAACTATCTTACTCAATATCATACAATAAAAGCTGCTTTCCATGAATGCCGTGTTTAGAATAATGGCTTAGATAACCTCTTTAATCATGCGTTTGAATTGATTTAGGGACTCTGCTTTCCTTAGTTCTAATGGCAAACTGTTCCACAAAACTGCGCCACTAAATAACTGAAACTGTTTTTTGTAGTAGTTTGTGCGCGGTTGCGGAACATTTACCTTATTCACAGAGTCTCTCAAACAATAACCAGAATCGCAATGGACAATTTTTGAGCAGAGATACTCAGGTGCTAGTCCCTGTAGGGACTTAAATACCATTGTTGCTTTTTCAATTTGCCTTTGAAAGACTAGGGATTTCCATCTTAAGAGTTCAAATAAATTGTTGACATGAGCGTCATAGTTACAGGTACAAGAAATATAAAAGTGTATATTTACACTTTTATATTTCTTCACGCAAGGGAAAGTATTAGATAATAATGTCTTTGCCATCATTAAAAGTCGCTGTATTTTTTATTTTTCTGTGTTATAATATGGTTTCTTTTAGGGGTCAAAAAACGCCTGGGCCACGCCCAGATTGGTCTCCTTTAAGGGTTTAATGTAAAATTTCCGACCAGCATCCCTCCCCTTTTTATATGGGAGTCCTCCCCGCGGGGGGCGCTGAGGTTCAATATTCGACTCCTGTTTTAAGTAAGTATCTGTTTATTACCACATTTAACCTTTGAGCAAGTTCCTACTGCCATGTAAAACAAGGAACAAACAGTACCGGTTAGCTTCCTCAATGCAATCGCATGTCAGTAGACTAAGATTAAACATTCGAATCTCCAAACTGTGAGGTCTTAGTTATCAAATAGAAATGTTCAATTAGAGAGTTCTTATTCAAGTTTCCAGAGCTATAGCTTTTTGCGATTGCAAAGTTGCAATTTTAGAGAGGACTTGTGGGCAAATTCTCCTAACTTAACTTGGCTCCATTACCAGCTGCTTTACGGAAAATGAGCCCACAAAGTCCGGGCTCGAGAGAGCGGCAGAAATAAAGCCTATGATTTTAGCAGATACTGAAAGATATGAAGGCTTTAGACAAGTCCATGACATTCACAAATTCTTTGATGAAATAAAGTGTTAGTGTAGTTTGCTCTGTATGGCGCACTTGTCACCATTGTATCGGTTTTCTGACGGTTCTGTATGCGGTTTTCGGTTTTGGCCGAATTTCTAATACACCCCAATGTCCCCCTCAGTGAGTGTACCGGAACAAACAGGCGGTTATCCGCATAAATGACTAAATCCCAAATGAATGAAATTAGCCATAATTAAGAATAAGGAAAGGTTACGTTTATACAAACGTTGGACGTATAGCACTTATATTTTAAACGGAGTTAACTGAATAGTGGATAATGTGAAGTGCTAGATTTCTACCCCATATGAACCATGTGAGCGTTAGCCCTATTGATGGAAATGGGCCCACACAAGGACAGAGAAAAACTCTGACCAGGGTGGGAATT
>NC_090873.1:20009195-20024195 GCF_036669935.1 Montipora foliosa
TTAAAATCCCAGTGAAGAGGTTAAGTCTGACTGTTCTCAACCGACTTTTCCCCTTTTAACCTGAGGACATATTCTTGTTAAGCCTTTGACTCAAACACATTTTCAGCGAAGTCCTGGCCCCAGTTGTTCGAAGGGTGGATAGTGCTATCCAGCGGATAAATCGCTGTCCACTGGATAACTCAATTGGTTTTGCAAGTGTTTATTCGCTGGATAGTGATTTATCCAGTGGATAGCGTTATCCACCTTTTGAACAAACGAGGCCTAGATTTTTGCTAGATTTAGCCTCACGTATACGCGATAGCAAACTATCCGTAGCGCGTTGCTTTTAAACCAAAAAAAATGCAAATCCCTCAATATTCCTTCCTCCTTTGCCTTGTTTAAAAAAAGAAGACCTAACGACTGGCTTTTCAAAACGATTCCCGTTACACGTCCTTCCTTATCACTTCCGTTTTGATTTGTTTGTAATTTCAACAGCCAATCAAAACACCTCCCTCAGTTGGTCCCAACCAGAGCTCTCAATCCGTGGCACTGGCCAAGAGGATCACAGCTTTGGAAACGATAATGGCTCTCCGATACGTAGCATAAAAAAAAGATGCTGCTTTTTACAAGGATTTGACATTTCAGTTGATTCTACAGGCATAAACGTAACGTAAGAACCTTGTGTGTCTGGTCGTCTCGAGATAGAGGTGAGAGATGGTCAATGCAGACTGGGACGCCTAAAATGCTTTGTTGTAAGGCATGGTGGTTCACGAGTGAAGTTGTCTCTCTGGCCTTTCTGTGGATGAATTCCAGGACCTACCGATACAATTTGGCGAAGTTTTGAAAGCGAGCTACAAATTTCAATTGATGCTTCATTTTGCTGGTAGGACTGGTTGGCCCGACACTTATAAAAGAACAAGAAATGAGAATCGGGGGTCTTCTCCGTCTTGTCATGGAATGGCAGAATTACCCGGAAATCTTTTTAGGCGTGAACGAAGCAACTTGAGAAGTAAGAGATTGGCCCTCATCAAATGGCTGAAGCGCGGCAGGAGGAAAAAGCGAGAAGAAAATTTCCAGCCAGATACTATGGAGTAGCCCTAATGCATGTGTGCTTTTATTGCAGACTTTTGATTTCTGAACAAGTTTTATCGTAGAAGATTGGCGGCACAGTAGTGCTTTTTTCGTTGTTGTTCTTGTAGCAAAAAGCTGTCTTTTTCTTGCTTGCGTGTAAAACGAACGGAATAGTGTATTGGAAATCGAGGCTCATCGTCGGGATTTGAGACTGTAACAAGAGTCATACCAATCAGTCGGTGCTATGAACACAAGTTTATAACGTTTTGACTAAAGCGTAACTGGAAGCAAATATTGATAGTATCGATAGTTTGCCCGGATAAAAGCACGTGCATAAGACGACATTTGAAACAAACTGTTCTCTAGAGTAACACAACGTGGTCTGAAATGGAAAAAGAAAACGTAGAAGCTAAAGAGGTCAAACATAAGGACGGTGTCTACTAATTAACGATATTTTTGCCCCGGTGTGTGATTATGCAGAAAATGTAGATCTTAACAAGTGTTATTGAAATCCAAAAAGAAAATTGGGGGTAACCACGCATTTTTCAAAGATAATTCATGAATAATATTTGTAAAGAGCTTTAAAATACAAAGCAATGTATGGCGTTCTTTCTCAAATTGAAGCTTAATTTTCTCTCAAAAATGCATTGTTACCCCCAATTTTCTTTTTGGATACCAAGAGTACTTAGTAAGATCTACTCTCTCCGGACAGTTTTAAACCGCGCAAAAATATCCTTGTATTAATAAGCATCACCGATAGGAAATTCGAGTATCTCGAGATGCGCAGAACGTATGCGCAATAACAATAGTAGGTACCGTCCTTAAAAGATACCTGGAAAATTCAAATTGCGTTGCTTCATAGTTCAGTTGGTAGGGCATCGCAGAGGGCATGGGTTCGAATCCCGTGGAAGACGCCTGTATTTTTCAGGTGTCCATAAAGCGGTGACAATTGCTTAAATTGTTTAGTTAAGTGCGCCGGGGGATCACTTCTATCTTCATGATATTTTTTAAATATATAAATCCGCACAGCCAGCCTTTGTTCAGCTGGCCCTTGCATAATTTTTTTTTCTTGAAATGGGATCATGGATTAGCCAACTCTGTGCTAAGCGCCTCTTCGATTGGCTAGTCTACCATCTCATCAGATCCAGAGAGCCCTTCTTGAGTAGTTGTTTCTTACAAATCCAAGAAAAGCTTCCAAATTCAAACCGCGGCTAACGAAAAGACCTGTATGCGATCGTTAAATGTGTCCGCCACATATAGATGTCCTCTTCTGTCCACCGCTACTCCAGCGGGAAATCGCATCAATCCGTCACCTTGACCTTTCCCTCCAAATTTAGTAACAAATGATCCGTTCTGTTGAAAGATCTGTATCCTGTGGTTGCTTCTATCAGCCACCACAAATTGTCCATCATCATCCACTGTAATTCCCGCGGGATTATTTAAAAGCCCGTTTCCGTCTCCCCGGGACCCGAACTGAAGAAAGAGTGAGCCATCTTCATTGAAGACATACACTCTGTGGTTGTTATAGTCTGTTACCGCGATGTGGCCAGTTTTGCATATGGCTACCCCCCACGGGCAAGCCATATCCTTAAATACTATCATACCAACGGGGATCCCCTCGTGAGAAAAGATTTGAATTCGGCTATTTCCGGAGTCAGCAACGTAAATGCGATCACTGTTGTCAATAGCAACACCATGAGGATGATTAAGCTTGCCAACTTTATCTCCAAACCCTCCGAAGCTCCGTGCGAGTTTTCCCGACGGTGTGACGACCTGCACCCGATGATTCTGACCATCGGTGACAACGATTAGGTTTCCTTTTCGGCTCAGAGCTAAGCAATATGGAAAATTGAACTGGCCTTCGACTGTTCCTTGAGATCCAAATGTCTTGAGGACTTCTCCGTTCAAAGAAAGTATTTTGACTCTGTGATTGTGAGAATCGGCTACTAGTACGTGGTCGTGGGCGTCAACAATGACACTATACGGATGGGAAAATCCTCCACAATCTTCACTAGGCAAGATTAAATGACTGCCAATCCAATCTTTTGGTCTCACTGTGACTGTTACAGGGCTATCTGCCACAGGAAAGCCATTCACACTTACGTGTAACCAATAAGTGTCTGGTTTAGTGATGACGTATGCCAAGGTGTACGTTCCATCCTTGTTGTCTTGGCAACCATACTTGAACCCCGCATTGTCAGGTGTCACTCTTGAGCCAGCCAAAGAGAAAGAGAGCTTGACTTTGTCTCCGCCTCTTTGCTGTGTCTTTCCTTGACGACTGACGGCAGTCAAAGACATACGATTCACTTCACCAGTGATTGCATGCTGGTGCTGTTTAGCTGTGGACAAAATACACAATGTAGGCTCGCAAGGGGTGCTTAAAGTTTGCTCTTTTACGTGACCCAAATGGCTGATATCATTCACTATTTTTTCTTGCTCTCCCACAAATTCAATCGCGTTACTAATTGCCACTTCCGACTGCAGAGGACTTGTTAAATGTCGTTCTGTTTCTTCAACTAGCAAAGTTAGCCGCCGAATGACAATTTCTCCGACACTAAGTATTTCTAACTCGCTTCCTTGCGTGATGGCACTTTCCGCGAACAAACAACAGCCATTAGCGTGTCTGACGGTCTGTTCAAGTTCCTTTTGTCTCGAAAACAAAAGCTCAAACTTTGTTGTACAAAGGGACTCCACTTCATTTACAAGTTCATTCATGCGATTATTAAGAGCCTCAGTTATCACTTCGAAGTATTCTTCTATAGAGGCGCGAATATTCCTTTTTTGATCTTTCAAAGTCGAAATTTCCTGCTCAATAATGGTCACTTTTCCACTTAAATTGTTGACTTTTCCTTTCACTTGCTCCACCAGGTTCACCATGTTGATTTTTAGCGTTTTTGCTACTTCGTCCAACTTGCGAAATTCGTGCCCCTTATGCCTTGTCCGCGTACACTCTCGACATAAAGGTTCGCAACATGTTGGGCAATAATAACAGATCCGTTCCGATAAATGGACTGAACAGAGCGTAGAGTTCTTCAGATGATGTTCCTTCAACTGTTCAACTGGTTGTAATATGTGCGTTTTGGTTGCAGTCATTCGGCGGTGCGCAGTTGTACAAAATGCACAAAGGAATAATTGACAATCATTGCATCGCATTGTAACCTTTTCACCTTCAGTTTCACAACTATCACAGACAAAATCCAGCGTAGTATTTTCACCTACAGCGGCTAAATTCACCATGTTGTTGGCAACGAAATTAAGAGGAAAGTCTTTCCGTAAATCAAATTTCTGTGAACAAACCGGGCAGATACGTAACTTTACATTATTTGACAGTTTCAGTTTTTCGTTATTCAAACACTTTTTGCACATGCTGTGTAGGCATGGTAAAAGAACAGGCGACACAAACCTTTTCTTGCAGCTGGGACAAGCTATATCGGAAGCGCTGGGCATCTCATCGGCAAATTTCACCTTGTTTCGTTGCTTAGCCATCTTGGTTTGCTTTTCCGCAGAGTATTTTCAATTTATGCGAAGGATAAATTTCTCACAGGTTTGCCTCAAAAATGTCGCCTCTCGGTTAACTTTTTGAAGGAAAACGAACTACTCGACCAAGCAAAAAGTTAAACAGATTAAACAAACTGGACGCCAAGCTGCACAATAATGCGTGACAAAGATCTCCATGTAAACGGATGTCTAACTCACTAAGAATTGACAATATGAATAAATTAACGGGAACCATTCTTTTGAGTCTTTCGGGTCAAGATTTGCTCATTACACTCACAAAACAAATTTTAGCTGAAGTTACAAAATTGGTTCGTCCACATTTTTAAAGTGATGCCTTGGAGAGAAAAAAATGAATCCCCTATTTTTAAATCTGTTTATTGGACATTTAATAAGAAAGAGGCTTGGGCAGAGATCTTTAAAGGAATCTAAAACAAACATTCTCTCATTGCACTATATCAAAGGAAATAAGGCCGACATCAACGTTTTAACACCGGTCACGTGATCTGTGCCGTTTTCTATTTAACACGAATGGTTTTGTAGTGGAGAAATAAAGGTCTGTTGTGCCTCTAAAAGTCAGTAACTTCAAGCGATAAATTTTGGGGAAGACAAGAGGCGAGCTCGGGACTCTGCTTGAAACAGAGCAGGTCGAATTTGCATACATACATAATTGACCACTGCCCATAGGGGCTTTTCAGGGCCGATGAAACACAATCAACGAAACGACAGAACAGAACAACAGCAACTGTTGAGAATCCCAACTGGCCGGAGGCTAACCAGTTGGCTATTTACAAGAGTAGCGGAGAAGTTGAATCACGAAAAACAAATTAAAAGAGTGCTCAGAACGGGTCTTGAATCCTGGGTCCTGAACTCTCCATCTCAAGGCAAGCGTCCTAATCACTGGGCCACACTGCTTCCTCAAACAAACAGTGGCCGATCCCCTTGCCTCACAAGAAAGAGACAACGACTAGATTGGAAAATTGACTGAAATGCGTCCTTAATTTAAAACAGGAATAAAGGAAACTACCAAGAAATAGTCGAAGACCAGTTGCCTAGCTTTGAGCTGTAAAGGACACCAAACAGAGTAAGGAAACAAAAGAAACTGGATTGCTGGAGAGTGCTTTCCCGCGCTTAGGAAGTAGCGCCTGTCGTACTTGATTCAAGATCGGATTGGTGCATTTCATTATTTGCGCATCTAAAAATGAATGACAAGAGACATCAATTGGGGCGTGGCTTTGGTAGGTAGGTAGGTAGGTAGGTAGGTAAAGTACACCTTAGTTAACGTCGGTAATTCCTTTACCCTCCAGAGGGTATTCTCCCAGGAAGCCGACGGTGGCTTCGCGATATCTGTGATTACATTGTCAAGTCTTGACGAAACAAAACCATATTTAGCGATAAAGAGAGCGAGTAAATGAAACAAGACAATAATACCGAGGTGACCCTTCTCAAAAGCCTCCCATATTAAACAGGAGGTTTTCTGTGGTCCCCTCGATAGAAGTTAGGGAAAAGCATGTCAATATTGCAACAACGCAAACTATGATTGACTAATTGAGTGATCCGACTGATTCATTGAAACAACAGCTACGATTACAATATCAAAAGTGTATTTACAGACAAGACAATGTAATGTTCACATCGTTGATTATATTTTCAGTCGCTAATTAGCTATAATGATATCATTGTTTGAAGTTCACTAAATCGAGAATCTGCGCGAACTGGAAAATGAGACGCTCGCGAAGTTTGGTGAAGACCAAGAAGTCGACCCTTATTTTTCATATATATAATTCCACTAAAACTCTTCCCTTGCGTATGATGCCCGCAGTAAAGTGTACCAAATTTTTTCGACAAAAAAATGAAATTGACGTCGACCTACTTAGACACAAGAGAAGTGTTATTTAAATTCTTGCTGATATGCCTCGACCTGGCAAGTTCTCCAATCAATATGACAGACGACTCAAATACATAAATTCTATCAGTGCCATAGTTGTAGCTGGAATCACAGTGTCAAGCGGTGTAAGTCGATGGCTGTGAAGTTATGGGAGGAATGGGTTCAGTGGCCCGCAATGGTCTGATTACGGGAGACGAGCGGGTTAGTAGGTCACTCATGACTCGTCCCGCGGGACGCGTACTATCTAAGGGCTGCAAACAAGCTGTGGACGGTGTCTTCTCCACACGGCGAGACAGCTGAAGAATATGATAACAACAAAATATAAATCAAACACAAATAAAATAAACACATTTCCATTTCTTTTTTCACTGACCGTGGCAAATGAGTACGAGTGCAAACTATTTGTGGCATAGAGCAATATTTCCACAACCTGAAAGCATTTAGTCCTGTTCCGGGACTCCCTCTTACCCCGCCTTGAAAATGGGCCTGGAACCCAGGCCGCATTAAATCTTTCTTTCCTTACAAGGACAGACTTAAAGCCGTGGCCAAATGGCTAAGGTTTTATGTAGAGCTGCGTGTTGAGACTGCAATTATTTTTATATCGGAAAAACTAAACGACGATTGTATGACAGAAAAACTGAGCATTATTCCTAGGATATAAAGTTAGATAAAAAGTTAAACGAAATTGAATCACAAGCTGGACTATTTGTTTCTTTGCATACCAGTTTGTGTTGATAACGCAATAATGAAGCAATAATGTTCCTATTAAATTCATACATACAGTATATATGCACAGTCAAACATCGATTATTCGGACGTAAATTGTCACGATTTTTTTTTCTGGTCAAAATTTGTTCGTGAATATTAATTAATAAGAATGAAAAATGCTTCTTAAAAGCGTGTGTCACCTTGCTTTTATTGTTGCTAGTTAAAAGCACTTTCCTTCTGAAACTCATTGTTAGAGGTAAAGTACTGCAGATGATATGAAATTCTGACTCCGAGCTGTTTTGTCGCTTAGTGATATCCTATGCTATATTAACTAGTTCAGCCTTTACATCGATTTATTGCGATCTTCTCTCAGTCGGTACATTTATGGGATCGGGGTTTTTTATCCTCGTTTGGTCACGACGAGGCATAATTTAGATGTTCTCTTCCTGACACTGCGAATCACACAGTAATTTTCATGTAAGATTTTTTTGTCGGAGTTTCAAGGTTCCCTTTATTTACATATCCAGTCTGGCATCTAATGCAATATGATTGGCTCATTCCGAGCATCCGCCTGTAAGTAATACAGGACTCTCTCTTAAGACTCTCTCTTTTCCCGCCCGGCGTTCCAGGCCCATTTTCAGGGCGGGGTAAGAGGGAGTCCCGGAACAGGACTAGAAAGCATTCTGATTGCATTAAAAATGGGACAGGAGAAAACAAGATACCAGCAATGGAGCGCATGACTTGCAAACTGTCCTAACAGATGAATGTGGACGGCTTCAAACAGATGAAAAAGGAGTCGATCGTCTCTTTACCTGTCTTGGGCCTCGTCGGACAACCTTCCCCTCTCGCACCAACACACCAGCAGATATATCCATCGCATCTACCTGGGATAGAAGATAACCGTTTACCCTTCTTGTTCTTTACTTTGGAACCTACACCTCCTCAATATGAGAATAAGAGCTGGAGGACCCAGCAGTGACAACTGCGTATAAGATATGCAATTTTCTTCCTTGTTCGAAGTTACTTTAAAAATTATTTTACTCAAGTCGCTTGGGGAGAAATTCAACTTAAGATCTAGGAAAATAGAAAATCAGTTTCTGGGAAATAGCAAAACAATCCAAACGTTAACCAATGATTGCCACCAACCATCAGAATAATAAGTATTTAAAGGGACTGGGGGGGGGGGGGGGGTCGGCCGGAGCAATTGGAAATGTGGCATAACAAAACTTAAGTCTCTAGAAAACGATTTGGAATCAGTACTTGAACTAAAAACACTGTTTGCCCTTGTTTGTAGTTTCAAAGTGTGTAACAATAAAAGAACAGAGTCGAGTTTCAAAGGAACAATTGGCACTTTCTTGTTCAACGCAAAGAAAAACGCAGATTATTGTCCACAACCTAGTTGTTTCGTTCGTGCAGAGTTTGAAACTAGCGTATCAGTTCCTCATTCCTCCTTTAGAGCACATCCAAAGCACAAGTATAACATACTCACCAAAGGAGGTGGTAGCGGTGTTATGTGGCCAGCATCTTCGATTAGATACGAGTTATTTACCGCGTTGATGTCAAAATCATGTCTCTGATTATTACTTTTTGATGGTTTCCAGTCCCTCAATGAATCACCTTTTTGCGATGTCGGAACCAGTTTTTTAGTTTTCGCACGAGCACGTATTGCCTGTCCATCACTCTCATCATCCACAACTGAAAACTTAGTGCGTACTCTGCGGAGTGGAAAGGGATAGCAACTAATTGATCTAGCATGCAGTGCTTTTATTGCTAGCGATTGTTTTATGAGCCACAATGTTGGGGTTGAGATAGGGCGACGGGGCATGGCGAAAGAAAATTTTACCACAATTGTTTGTAATCTCGCAATCTGATTGGCTAATTTGCCGTCGTCGATAAGAGTCTAGACAACGCTGCTCGCGTCAAGCTCGCGTCAATTTGTTACGCAATGTAATAGCCAATCAGGAACGCTCGTTTTGGGAAATAAACCAATCACATTGCGAGAAAGTTATAGACAACGCTTGCTCTTTCTTTGTGTCATGATTTTGGTCACGCTCTAATATCGTTGTCGATAAGAGTGAACCACTTTCGATTTGTTAAATGGGCACGGCCTGGTGGAAAAGCCTGTTGACACGAGAGCCCCGACCAGTGATTAAAAACACGCCGACTACCACAGCAAGGGCGGAGGTATCACGTTTTAAAGTGGCCTGATGGAATTAACCCTTCACCACAACACGGGAATAGCGACAATGATGACAAGTTAAGGCCAACGACTCTTAGGGCGTAGGGCAAACGGCGAATCTTAGTCGCGTCGAATTTATTAAAAATAGGTTCCACAAAGAGTCGACCTCGTTTCAGCGTGGTAGCAAACGTCGAACCTCTGTCGACCCAATTGCACAAGTTTTACTTCATTAGAACACGGGAATAAGCAAGTGTCCCCATGCTATTGACTCGATGCGTGGTTAGTTACTGCTAGGACTCGTTCGCGAAATGCCGATATACAGTGCTCGTCGTGCCTTTCTTTGGTAAGTAATTGCGAAAAATAGAACGAGAATACTCGCATTAAATACAGCTCTGAGAACAGTGTATCAGAAACGACAGCTGGAGCAATAGCTGTCGTCTCTGATACACTGGAGAAGCGGATTCATTTCCATCACGCTGTGCGAAGTCAGCAATGAGAACAATAACTTTCGAGGGCTCGCCATTCCCGGTCTCGAAATTGCCTTTGTACAGCGCATGCTTGTCAGGAGGGAGGGGGGAGGGGGGGATTAGCGTGTGGCAGATGGGGGAGTCGCTATATTTGTGACGTTTGCGCAGTCCATCACATTTGAATCAATTATTTTGTAACTTGCATGATTTATGAAATGAGTTCAGCGCGTGTTTAAAACGGCGTTTGCTGAAACGCCAAACCACTGTCGCATTATCCGAATTGGCCAATCGAACCAATTAATTTGAGTCACACTCAATTGCGGCAAACGTCACACCATTCATGCACCTATTTCAAAATTAATAGGTTCGACGAATTAAGTTCGACTAACATTCGACGTTTGCCCCCGGCCTTAGTTTTCTCGAGAAACACTTACTAATTAACAAATTACCTGTGTGAAGGTAGTTTTTCGGGGGAAATCTTCATGACTGCTATTACATTTCCACGCTCATCATACACCACATCTTTGATGCCTGGTGGCCGGCCATACTGGGCCTGTAAACAAAGACACACGACAAACAATAATCAATACAACAAAACGAGGAAATCTGCGCAATCGCAATTCGACAGGCGTCTAAAACCGAGCATCGTTCAGTCAATACGGCAGTGAACAAGCTAGAGAGATTAGCACTGTCAATTTTACAAGACAAATGGGTCATTCTTTTTTATGTGAACACATCAAAAAATGATGTCGAAAATAACGTTGAAAAGCAGTTAACAAGCTTGAAAGCTAGGGAAAGTAGGGGTAATTTCTGACGTGGTAACCCGGTCGGTTTCTTTGATCTTGGCCCCTTTTTCCCGAGGGGGGCATTTGATCTTCCATACCCCAAGGGGGTAAATTCTTAGAGACACCGTATAATAATCACTTCATTTAAGTCAAGTATTAAGTCGAGCACGAGTGCTCTACTAATTGGGGAGACTACAAATCAACTGAAATCAGAAAAAATCAAATCAAATGTTGGGGTGCGTTCGATTGAACGTATTCCGGAATAGGAATACATGGAATATAAGTTAGAAATCCTTCGTTTTCACGGAGATTCATTTTAAAATTGCCAAACACCTGCTAAATGCTATTTTGAACATATCTTTATTATCCTTGCTGCTTCGAAACTTGCCAAACATACCGTGTTAATCATCACTCCACGTATTCTTATTCCGGAATAAGGTCAATCAAACGCGTCCTTGGTTTTTGAGGAGAGGGGAAAACCGGAGTACCCGGCGAAAACCTCTCTGAGCAGAGTAGAGAACCAACAAACGCAACCTACATATGACGTCGAGTTTGGGAATCGAGCCTGGGCCACATTGGTGGGAGGTGAGTGCTCTCATCATTGCGTCAGCCCTGCTCCCCACACACCCTCCATAGTGGAATGGCCCCTATCAACTGAGCTATCCTGGTAAATCGCAAGTTCAAGTTTTATCCGGGCCCGCAAAAGGTGAAAGAAATGATGTGGGAATCCCAATTTTCAAAGAGTATATTTCAAAAGCGAGTAATTCCATCTGAAGTTTAATGTTTAGTATTGCCTTTTGTCAGTTTAACTCTGATCTTACTAAAAACAATTAAATTTAGTAAATATAAGAACACTACTTTTAAGGTTCAAAAAACCTTCTTTTGAAGATCCAGAAAGGTGCTTTAAGTGTAAAGATACAGTTTACATTCATTTTTTTTTACCGTTCCTGTTTATTTTCTTATTTATCTTTTAATACTTATTTTACCTGTGAATTAGAAAGCTGACTAGCACTCCAAGATCGAGAAGTATTGGTTATTGAAGACCACGGATAACTTCCAAACCTACTGTTTTCTGTCTTTCGCTGGTTATTTTGGGACCAAAACACCACAAATAAATGTTAATTCAATAAACAAGTCTATCATTTGGTATAAAGTTTATTTAATATAGTATATTCGAGAGTCAAGCCTGAAGGAGACTTTGAGGGTGGACGTTTTGGTTGTACCCGGCCATGCTCCGAGGTTTCTGATGCGGTAAAATATCACGTATATTTTGCGTGCAAATAAGAAAGAGCAATGAATCTATAGAAGGAAACGGCAAGAAAAGTTCCAAACCTTGCCCCAATTCATTGATTTCCACGACGAGTTTAACATAGGTCCCCCTTCACAGAAGAACGTTTTAAAGATTTTTGACGTATATAATATTATACATATAGTTTACAACTTATTGTCTAAAATTAACTTTATCATGTTTAATCCCTGACAAAAAATTCATCACAGTAATAGGTGCAGTTTTTCCATAATGGGTTGGCCACCATGAAAATTGATGGGCTTTGACCTCCGGGCATCTTCTTTTCTTTTTACTAAATTTGCCAAATTTGGGCTCATCAGAGGTGGGTCTTGTTTTAATTGTCCCTTCCACAAATCTCGTTCCCAGGGTCTCTCTTCTCTGCATCCATTGTCGTTGAGGACAATGGAGGCAGAGAATAGAGACCCAGGCAACAAGGTTGCCCTTCCAATTGTATACATGTAGGCCAGACAGTTTGTCTTAGACAGTTTATATTCCTTCTTGAGTCTTAGCCTCTTTATTGTTTTTACGTCTTTCAGCTTTAAAGTTTTAATTTTACTTTTTTTTTGTTTGTTTGTTTGTTTCTGTGGCTTCGTTACATTCTTTGTTGATTTTATGTGATACTGAGTGATGTGCTCTAAGATGTGCAATTCAGCGACCTCCTAATTTCTTTGCTAGGTCATGCAAGATACATCCAGAAATGCCTCTATTCCAATAGTCCATGTGTGAACACTGAAGAAGGCTAAATTTGAGGTGACACATCTTAGAACACACAATTTGGTATGTATCAAAGATATCAACTACAATGAGGCTCATTTTGCTTTCTCAAGCTGGTACTCAAACCCGCAAGAACACCGGCATACTGTATTTAGCAATGAGTTTTCCATTTTGTTTTTAATTCAAGGGAAAAGCAAATGATTATCATTTCGTCTCACACTGTACCTTCAGAATAGAAGTAGATGAGGACAACATTGTCAGCCCTGTGGTATTTACTGGGTCGTGTCTAACATTATCCTGCAGTTGATGTTCGTGTTTGTTCAAAAGGGGGGAAACATCAACTCCAGAGAATGATGGCAGTTTTCCTTTGTGTGGTTTGAATGGTACGCGCATCTTCTTTCTATCTTGGATCTAAAACAAAGATAACAAAGTAAAGTTTGAGAAAGTTGCTGCAAAAGCTACATTGTAGATGTTCAAGAAAGCTAAGAGAAAGTCTATTAAACAACAGAGAGGTGCTACAATAACATATTAGATAGATCTAATTTTAGGCAGAGAAAAATCAGTACGTCTTTTCGAGGGTTTTGCAATATTGAACAAGAGTGACTTATGGAGTTTGAAGTCCTTTGCCAAACGTACTTTTTATTACACATTCATCCTTAAATGAATATACGTACAGTTATTTACGAACTGGGAAGTCTGTATAGCGAAAAACCGTGACCAATGTCTTGAAAATGCTGCTCTAGGCCGCAGGCTGAGGGCAGCTTTTTCAAGACCAAGGTCACAGTCTTTCCCTATATGAACTGACCCTGGTAAATAACCCTTTTTTTTCCTCTCTCTCTCTCCCTTCCTCTCTGAAATCAGTTTTGCACTTGATAGCAAATGCAGTAAGCGACTTACAAACTGAACGTTTCAAAGAGAAATATTTTTATTTGAATTATATTTCCATGCCTCTTGTCTAGTAAAAATCTGTTTTGAAACACTTAATTCTGTATGTAAACGGATTCAGTACATCAAAAAATGGACATTTAAGGTCATTACACAAGTTTACGAAACAAGGGCTAGGATCCCTCCCGGGTTGGCAGGCAAGATAGAAAAATTCTGCCCACTCCCAGAGCCAATAAGATTGTAGGATTCCCAGAATTCCGCCCGCTCATGCATTGAGAAAAAATAAAATAGGTGTATCCGTGAAGTGCAGGTTATAGATGAGGGGAAGCATAACAGTGAACCCACTTTTTCAAGTCAGTGTCAGAGACATTTGCATAAATTTTCCAGGTATTAAAGTGCAAGGATCACTTCTCTCCTTACCAGTTAATACCGGTAAGTAAAGAAATAAAACAAAAGAAGGAAAAAAACAGAGAATAAAACCAACAAATATCATTATGGAGATGCCAGAAAAAAGTATTTGAGGAATCCTTGTTCACTGGGTCTTCAACCTCAGACAAGTCCTTCATCTCCCCATCCTTGAGAAAGAGGTCCGCCATTCTCTTGTCATAATGACAATATGCTACTTCATAAAATTTGCTATTTTACATGTATAAATACATACAGTACATGGTGGCACTATGGGTGGATTTGGGAATACATGTAAATTGTCCCAAATGCCTGTCACTAATTGCCATCACAGTTTTGACACAATGAAAACAATTGTGTTGAAAACACCTGACTTCTGTCTGTTTCTAGTCTAAGTAGCCAGCTAGTCTGCATTAAGTTGCTTTAAACATTACTATTATTATTATATTATTATTATTATTATTATTATTATTATTATTTTGGATGACTGGGAAGAAAAATTTTAATGCCATATCGCACAACCGTGCGCGGCCTTAACTGTTGTTTCCAAACTCCCTGCAGTATTGCCATTGCCAAAACTCAACAGATCATTACGTGTCTACCACATTTCCTGTTACTGAATGAACATTCAAGTAGACCCGACAAGATCTAACCTCGCCTCTGCCACGTTGAATTCGAAAATAAGGCCGCGCATGGTTGTGGGATATTAAAATTTTTCTCCCCAGTCCTCCGAATTACGTCACCAGATCACCTGGTATTATTATTATTATAAATCCTAGGGAACTTTCCTTTTGTCAGACCTGGCGAGCCAGACACGTCAGTTAGCAACAAAAATGCAACAATTTGAAGGATCATTAATTTTGCATGATAATCCCTTGCATTCTTCTGGGAGGGGTATACATCAAACTCGGAGAGTGTTAATTTGAAGGCATTGTAGAGTTAGTCCTTCCAAATGCCCAGTCTAGCCGGTCAGTTCTGTCAAAAGGAAAGTTCCCTAGGATTTACATGTAGACTAGCTGGCTACTTAGACTAGAAAAGCGACTCTAAATCAAAAACGACTTTCTCATAGCAGTTCCCAACACTTTGGCCTGCTGTTCTACATGTAGCTTCTGTTAGGCATACATTTTTGTTCTAAT
>NC_090873.1:20036377-20053877 GCF_036669935.1 Montipora foliosa
CTTATCACTTCCGTTTGATTTGTTTGTAATGTCAACAGCCAATCAAAAACACCTCCCTCAGTGGGTCCCAACACGAGCTCTCAATTCCGTGGCACTGGCCAAGAGGATCACAGCTCTTGGAAACGATAATGGCTCTCCGATACGTAGCATATAAAAAAAAGATCGCTGCTTTTTACCAAGATTTGACATTTCAGTTGATTCTACAGCATAAAACGTAACGCTAAGAACACCTTGTGTGTCTGGTCGTCTCGAGATAGAGGTGAGAGATGGTCAATGCCGAATGCGGGACGACTAAAATGGCTTTGTTGTAAGCATGGTGGTTCACGAGTGATAGTTGTCTCTCTGGCCTTTTTGTGGATGAATTCCAGGATCTACCGATACAATTTGGCGAAGTTTTGAAAGCGAGCTACACATGTCAATTGATGCTTCACTTTGCTGGTAGGACTGGTTGGCCCGACACTTTATAAAGAACAAGAAAATGAGATCGGGGGGGGTCTTCTCCGTCTTGATGGAATGCGCCGAATTACCCGGAAATCTTTTAGGCGTGGGCAGTGAACGAAAGCAACTTGAGAAGTAAGAGATGGGCCGTCATCAAATGGCTCTGAAGCGCGGCAGGGGAAAAAGCGAGAAGAAAATTACCAGCCAGAGTAAATGGAGTAGCCCTAATGCATGTGTGCTTTATTGCAGACTTTTGATTTCTGAACAAGTTTTATCGTAGAAGATTGGCGGCACAGACGTAGTGCTTTTTTCGTTCTTGTTCGTAGCAAAAAGCTGTCTTTTTCTTGCTTGCGTGTAAAACGAACGGAATAGTGTATTGGAAATCGAGGCTCATCGTTCGGGATTTGAGACTGTAACCAGAAGTCATACCAATCAGTCGGTGCTATGAACACACAGTTTAAACGTTTTGACTAAAGCGTAACTGGAAAGGCAAATATTGATAGTATCGATTTTTTGCCTGGATAAAAGCACCGTGCATAGAGAAACATTTGAAACAAACTGTAGCTTTAGAGTAAACACAACGTGGTCTGAAATGGAAAAAGAAAACGTAGAAGCCTAAAGAGGTCAAAACATAAGGGACGGGTCTGACTAATTACAACGATATTTTTGCCACGGTGTGTGATTATGCAGAAAATGTAGATCGTAACAAGTGTTATTGAAATCCAAAATAGAAAATTGGGGGTAACCACAGCATTGTTCAAATGAGTCATTCATGCATAATATTTGTAAAGAGGCTCTTAAAATTACCCAAAGCAATGTATGGCGTTCTTTCTCAAATGAAGCTTAATTTTCTCTCAAAAATGCATTGTTACCCCCACTTTTCTTTTTGGATACCAAGGAGTTACTTAGTTAAGATCTACTCTCTCCGGAAACAGTTTTAAAACCGCGCAACAAAATATCCTTGTAGTCAATAAAGCATCACCGATAGGAAATTCGAGGGTATCTCGAGATGCGCAGAACGTTATGCGCAATAACAATAGTAGGTACCGTCCTTAAAATAGATACCTGGAAAATTCAAATTGCGTTGCTTCATAGTTCACGTTGGTAGGGACATCGCAGAGGGCATGGGGTCGAATCCCCGTGGAAAAGAAGGACGCCTGTATGTTTTCAGCGGTGTCCATAAAGCTGGTGACAATTGCCTTAAAATTGTTTAGTTTAAGTGCGCCGGGGGGGGATCAACTGTCTACTCTTCATGATATTTTTTAAATATATACAATCTGCACAGCCAGCCTTTGTTCAGCTGGCCTTTGCATAATTTTTTTTTTCTTGAAATGGGATCCCATGGATTAGCCAACTCTGTGCTAAGCGCCTCTTCGATGGCTAGTCTACCATCTCATTCAGATCCAGAGAGACCCTTCTTGAGTAGTTGTTTCTTACAACTCCAAGAAAAGCTTCCAAATTCAAAACCGCGTGCTAACCGAAAAGACCTGTATGCGATCGTGTAAATGTGTCCGCCACATATAGATGGTCCTCTTCTGTCCACCGCTTCACGCCAGCGGGCAAAATGCAATCAATCCGTCACCTTAGACGCTTTCCCTCCAAATTTAGTAACAAATGATCCGTGTTCTGTTGAAAGATCTGTATCCTTGTGGTGCTTCTATCAGCCACCACAAATTTGTTACATCATCATCCACTGTAACTTCCCGCGGGATTATTTTAAAAGGCCCGTTTCCGTCTCCCACGGGACCGAATGAAGAAAGAGTGAGCCATCCTTCCTTGAAGACATACACTCTGTGGTTGTTATAGGTCGGTTACCGCGATGTGGCCAGTTTGCCTATGGCTACCCCCCACGGGCAAGCCATATCCTTAAATACTATCATACCAACGGGGATCCCCCTCATCGAGAAAAAGATTTGAATTCGGCTATTTCCGGAGTCAGCAACGTACATGCGATACACTGTTCTGTTCAATAGCCAACACAATGAGGATGATTAAGTCTTGCCAAACCTTTATCTCCAAACCCTCCGAAAGCTCCGTGCGAGTTTTCCCGACGGTGTGTGACGAACTGCACCCGAATGATTCTGACCATCGAGTGCCAACAGATTAGGTTTCCTTTTCGGCTCAGGAGCTAAGCAAATATGGGAAAAATTGAACTGGCCTTCGACTGTTCCTTGAGGATCCAAATGTCTTTCTTGAGGAATTCTCCGTTCAAAGAATAAGTATTTTGACTCTGTGAATTGTGAGAATCGGCTACTAGTACGGTGGTCGTTGTGGCGTCATAAACAATGACACTATACGGATGGGAAAATCCTCCACAATCTTTCACTAGGCACGATTAAATGACTGCCAATCCCATCTTTTGGTCTCCACTGTGGGCACTGTTACAGGGCTTATCTGCCACAGGGAAAAACGACCATTTCACACTTACCGTGTAACCTAATAAGTGTCTGGTTAGTGATGGACGTAGCCAAGGTGTTACAGTTCCACGCCTTGTTGTCTTGGGCAACCATACTTGAACCCCGCATTGTCAGGTGTCACTCTTGAGCCAGCCAAAGAGAAAGAGAGCTTGACTTTGTCTCCGCCTCTTTTGCTGTGTCTTTCCATTGTACGACTGGACGGGCAGTCAAAGACATTAACGATTTCACTTCAACAGTGATTGCATTGCTGGTGCGAATTTAGTGTGGACAAAAGACACAATGTAGGCTCGCAAGGGGTGCTTAAAGTTTGCTCTTTTACGTGACCCAAAATGGGCTGATATCATTCACTATTTTTTCTTGCTCTCCCACAAATTTCAATCGCGTTACTAATTGCAACTTCCGACTGCAGAGGACTTGTTAAATGGCGTTCTGTTTCTTCAACTTAGCAAAGTTAGCCGCCGAATGACAATTTCTCCGACACTAAGTATTTCTAAAACCTACGCTTGCCTTGCGTGATGGCACTCTTACCGCGAAACAAACAACCAGCCATTAGCGTGTTCTGACGGTCTGTTCAAGTTCCTTTGTGTCTCGAAAACAAAAAGCTCCAAAAACTTTGTTGTTACAAAAGGGGACTCCACTTCATTTACAAGTTCATTTTCATGCGATATTAAGAGCCTCAGTTAGCACTTCGAAGTAGTCTTCTATAGAGGCGCGAATATTCCTTTTTTGATACTTTTCAAAGCTCGAAAATTTACTGCTCAATAATGGTCACTTGTTCCACTTAAATTGTTGACTTTTCCTTTCACTTGCTCCACCAGGTTAACCATGTTAGATTTTTAGCGTTTTTTTGCTTCGTCCAACTTGCGAACTTCGTGCCCCTTATGCCTTGTCCGCGTACAACTCTCGACATAAAGGTTCGCAACATGTTGGGCAATAATAACAGATCCGTTCCGATAAATGGACTGAACAGAGCGTAGAGTTCTTCAGATGATGTTCCTTCAACTGTTCAACTGGTTGTAATATGTGCGTTTTGGTTGCAGTCATTCGGCGGTGCGCAGTTGTACAAAATGCACAAAGGAATAATTGACAATCATTGCATCGCATTGTAACCTTTTCACCTTCAGTTGCACAACTATCACAGACAAAATCCAGCGTAGTATTTTCACCTACAGCGGCTAAATTCACCATGTTGTTGGCAACGAAATTAAGAGGAAAGTCTTTCCGTAAATCAAATTTCTGTGAACAAACCGGGCAGATACGTAACTTTACATTATTTGACAGTTTCAGTTTTTCGTTATTCAAACACTTTTTGCACATGCTGTGTAGGCATGGTAAAAGAACAGGCGACACAAACCTTTTCTTGCAGCTGGGACAAGCTATATCGGAAGCGCTGCGGCATCTCATCGGCAAATTTCACCTTGTTTTCGTTGCTTAGCCATCTTGGTTTGCTTTTCCGCAGAGTATTTCAATTTATGCGAAGGATAAATTTCTCACAGGTTTGCCTCAAAAATGTCGCCTCTCGGTTAACTTTTTGAAGGAAAACGAAACTACTCGACCAAGCAAAAAGTTAAACAGATTAAACAAACTGGACGCCAAGCTGCACAATAATGCGTGACAAAGATCTCCATGTAAACGGATGTCTAACTCACTAAGAATTGACAATATGAATAAATTAACGGGAACCATTCTTTTGAGTCTTTCGGGTCAAGATTTGCTCATTACACTCACAAAACAAATTTTAGCTGAAAGTTACAAAATTGGTTCGTCCACATTTTTAAAAGTGATGCCTTGGAGAGAAAAAAATGAATCCCCTATTTTTAAATCTGTTTATTGGACATTTAATAAGAAAGAGGCTTGGGCAGAGATCTTTAAAGGAATCTAAAAACAAACATTCTCTCATTGCACTATATCAAAAGGAAATAAGGCCGACATCAACGTTTTAACACCGGTCACGTGATCTGTGCCGTTTTCTATTTAAACACGAATGGTTTTGTAGTGGAGAAATAAAGGTCTGTTGTGCCTCTAAAAGTCAGTAACTTCAAGCGATAAATTTTGGGGAAGACAAGAGGCGAGCTCGGGACTCTGCTTGAAACAGAGCAGGTCGAATTTGCATACATACATAATTGACCACTGCCCATAGGGGCTTTTCAGGGCCGATGAAACACAATCAACGAAACGACAGAACAGAACAACAGCAACTGTTGAGAATCCCAACTGGCCGGAGGCTAACCAGTGGCTATTTACAAGAGTAGCGGAGAAGTTGAATCACGAAAAAAAATAAAAGAGTGCTCAGAACGGGTCTTGAATCCTGGGTCCTGAACTCTCCATCTCAAGGCAAGCGTCCTAATCACTGGGCCACACTGCTTCCTCAAACAAACAGTGGCCGATCCCCTTGCCTCACAAGAAAGAGACAACGACTAGATTGGAAAATTGACTGAAATGCGTCCTTAATTTAAACAGGAATAAAGGAAACTACCAAGAAATAGTCGAAGACCAGTTGCCTAGCTTTGAGCTGTAAAGGACACCAAACAGAGTAAGGAAACAAAAGAAACTGGATTGCTGGAGAGTGCTTTCCCGCGCTTAGGAAGTAGCGCCTGTCGTACTTGATTCAAGATCGGATTGGTGCATTTCATTATTTGCGCATCTAAAAATGAATGACAAGAGACATCAATTGGGGCGTGGCTTTGGTAGGTAGGTAGGTAGGTAGGTAGGTAAAGTACACCTTAGTTAACGTCGGTAATTCCTTTACCCTCCAGAGGGTATTCTCCCAGGAAGCCGACGGTGGCTTCGCGATATCTGTGATTACATTGTCAAGTCTTGACGAAACAAAACCATATTTAGCGATAAAGAGAGCGAGTAAATGAAACAAGACAATAATACCGAGGTGACCCTTCTCAAAGCCTCCCATATTAAACAGGAGGTTTTCTGTGGTCCCCTCGATAGAAGTTAGGGAAAAGCATGTCAATATTGCAACAACGCAAACTATGATTGACTAATTGAGTGATCCGACTGATTCATTGAAACAACAGCTACGATTACAATATCAAAAGTGTATTTACAGACAAGACAATGTAATGTTCACATCGTTGATTATATTTTCAGTCGCTAATTAGCTATAATGATATCATTGTTTGAAGTTCACTAAATCGAGAATCTGCGCGAACTGGAAAATGAGACGCTCGCGAAGTTTGGTGAAGACCAAGAAGTCGACCCTATTTTTCATATATATAATTCCACTAAAACTCTTCCCTTGCGTATGATGCCCGCAGTAAAGTGTACCAAATTTTTCGACAAAAAATGAAATTGACGTCGACCTACTTAGACACAAGAGAAGTGTTATTTAAATTCTTGCTGATATGCCTCGACCTGGCAAGTTCTCCAATCAATATGACAGACGACTCAAATACATAAATTCTATCAGTGCCATAGTTGTAGCTGGAATCACAGTGTCAAGCGGTGTAAGTCGATGGCTGTGAAGTTATGGGAGGAATGGGTTCAGTGGCCCGCAATGGTCTGATTACGGGAGACGAGCGGGTTAGTAGGTCACTCATGACTCGTCCCGCGGGACGCGTACTATCTAAGGGCTGCAACAAGCTGTGGACGGTGTCTTCTCCACACGGCGAGACAGCTGAAGAATATGATAACAACAAATATAAATCAAACACAAATAAAATAAACACATTTCCATTTCTTTTTTCACTGACCGTGGCAAATGAGTACGAGTGCAAAATATTTGTGGCATAGAGCAATATTTCCACAACCTGAAAGCATTTAGTCCTGTTCCGGGACTCCCTCTTACCCCGCCTTGAAAATGGGCCTGGAACCCAGGCCGCATTAAATCTTTCTTTCCTTACAAGGACAGACTTAAAGCCGTGGCCAAATGGCTAAGGTTTATGTAGAGCTGCGTGTTGAGACTGCAATTATTTTTATATCGGAAAAACTAAACGACGATTGTATGACAGAAAAACTGAGCATTATTCCTAGGATATAAAGTTAGATAAAAAGTTAAACGAAATTGAATCACAAGCTGGACTATTTGTTTCTTTGCATACCAGTTTGTGTTGATAACGCAATAATGAAGCAATAATGTTCCTATTAAATTCATACATACAGTATATATGCACAGTCAAACATCGATTATTCGGACGTAAATTGTCACGATTTTTTTTTCTGGTCAAAATTTGTTCGTGAATATTAATTAATAAGAATGAAAAATGCTTCTTAAAAGCGTGTGTCACCTTGCTTTTATTGTTGCTAGTTAAAAGCACTTTCCTTCTGAAACTCATTGTTAGAGGTAAAGTACTGCAGATGATATGAAATTCTGACTCCGAGCTGTTTTGTCGCTTAGTGATATCCTATGCTATATTAACTAGTTCAGCCTTTACATCGATTTATTGCGATCTTCTCTCAGTCGGTACATTTATGGGATCGGGGTTTTTTATCCTCGTTTGGTCACGACGAGGCATAATTTAGATGTTCTCTTCCTGACACTGCGAATCACACAGTAATTTTCATGTAAGATTTTTTTGTCGGAGTTTCAAGGTTCCCTTTATTTACATATCCAGTCTGGCATCTAATGCAATATGATTGGCTCATTCCGAGCATCCGCCTGTAAGTAATACAGGACTCTCTCTTAAGACTCTCTCTTTTCCCGCCCGGCGTTCCAGGCCCATTTTCAGGGCGGGGTAAGAGGGAGTCCCGGAACAGGACTAGAAAGCATTCTGATTGCATTAAAAATGGGACAGGAGAAAACAAGATACCAGCAATGGAGCGCATGACTTGCAAACTGTCCTAACAGATGAATGTGGACGGCTTCAAACAGATGAAAAAGGAGTCGATCGTCTCTTTACCTGTCTTGGGCCTCGTCGGACAACCTTCCCTCTCGCACCAACACACCAGCAGATATATCCATCGCATCTACCTGGGATAGAAGATAACCGTTTACCCTTCTTGTTCTTTACTTTGGAACCTACACCTCCTCAATATGAGAATAAGAGCTGGAGGACCCAGCAGTGACAACTGCGTATAAGATATGCAATTTTCTTCCTTGTTCGAAGTTACTTTAAAAATTATTTTACTCAAGTCGCTTGGGGAGAAATTCAACTTAAGATCTAGGAAAATAGAAAATCAGTTTCTGGGAAATAGCAAAACAATCCAAACGTTAACCAATGATTGCCACCAACCATCAGAATAATAAGTATTTAAAGGGACTGGGGGGGGGGGGGGGGTCGGCCGGAGCAATTGGAAATGTGGCATAACAAAACTTAAGTCTCTAGAAAACGATTTGGAATCAGTACTTGAACTAAAAACACTGTTTGCCCTTGTTTGTAGTTTCAAAGTGTGTAACAATAAAAGAACAGAGTCGAGTTTCAAAGGAACAATTGGCACTTTCTTGTTCAACGCAAAGAAAAACGCAGATTATTGTCCACAACCTAGTTGTTTCGTTCGTGCAGAGTTTGAAACTAGCGTATCAGTTCCTCATTCCTCCTTTAGAGCACATCCAAAGCACAAGTATAACATACTCACCAAAGGAGGTGGTAGCGGTGTTATGTGGCCAGCATCTTCGATTAGATACGAGTTATTTACCGCGTTGATGTCAAAATCATGTCTCTGATTATTACTTTTTGATGGTTTCCAGTCCCTCAATGAATCACCTTTTTGCGATGTCGGAACCAGTTTTTTAGTTTTCGCACGAGCACGTATTGCCTGTCCATCACTCTCATCATCCACAACTGAAAACTTAGTGCGTACTCTGCGGAGTGGAAAGGGATAGCAACTAATTGATCTAGCATGCAGTGCTTTTATTGCTAGCGATTGTTTTATGAGCCACAATGTTGGGGTTGAGATAGGGCGACGGGGCATGGCGAAAGAAAATTTTACCACAATTGTTTGTAATCTCGCAATCTGATTGGCTAATTTGCCGTCGTCGATAAGAGTCTAGACAACGCTGCTCGCGTCAAGCTCGCGTCAATTTGTTACGCAATGTAATAGCCAATCAGGAACGCTCGTTTTGGGAAATAAACCAATCACATTGCGAGAAAGTTATAGACAACGCTTGCTCTTTCTTTGTGTCATGATTTTGGTCACGCTCTAATATCGTTGTCGATAAGAGTGAACCACTTTCGATTTGTTAAATGGGCACGGCCTGGTGGAAAAGCCTGTTGACACGAGAGCCCCGACCAGTGATTAAAAACACGCCGACTACCACAGCAAGGGCGGAGGTATCACGTTTTAAAGTGGCCTGATGGAATTAACCCTTCACCACAACACGGGAATAGCGACAATGATGACAAGTTAAGGCCAACGACTCTTAGGGCGTAGGGCAAACGGCGAATCTTAGTCGCGTCGAATTTATTAAAAATAGGTTCCACAAAGAGTCGACCTCGTTTCAGCGTGGTAGCAAACGTCGAACCTCTGTCGACCCAATTGCACAAGTTTTACTTCATTAGAACACGGGAATAAGCAAGTGTCCCCATGCTATTGACTCGATGCGTGGTTAGTTACTGCTAGGACTCGTTCGCGAAATGCCGATATACAGTGCTCGTCGTGCCTTTCTTTGGTAAGTAATTGCGAAAAATAGAACGAGAATACTCGCATTAAATACAGCTCTGAGAACAGTGTATCAGAAACGACAGCTGGAGCAATAGCTGTCGTCTCTGATACACTGGAGAAGCGGATTCATTTCCATCACGCTGTGCGAAGTCAGCAATGAGAACAATAACTTTCGAGGGCTCGCCATTCCCGGTCTCGAAATTGCCTTTGTACAGCGCATGCTTGTCAGGAGGGAGGGGGGAGGGGGGATTAGCGTGTGGCAGATGGGGGAGTCGCTATATTTGTGACGTTTGCGCAGTCCATCACATTTGAATCAATTATTTTGTAACTTGCATGATTTATGAAATGAGTTCAGCGCGTGTTTAAAACGGCGTTTGCTGAAACGCCAAACCACTGTCGCATTATCCGAATTGGCCAATCGAACCAATTAATTTGAGTCACACTCAATTGCGGCAAACGTCACACCATTCATGCACCTATTTCAAAATTAATAGGTTCGACGAATTAAGTTCGACTAACATTCGACGTTTGCCCCCGGCCTTAGTTTTCTCGAGAAACACTTACTAATTAACAAATTACCTGTGTGAAGGTAGTTTTTCGGGGGAAATCTTCATGACTGCTATTACATTTCCACGCTCATCATACACCACATCTTTGATGCCTGGTGGCCGGCCATACTGGGCCTGTAAACAAAGACACACGACAAACAATAATCAATACAACAAAACGAGGAAATCTGCGCAATCGCAATTCGACAGGCGTCTAAAACCGAGCATCGTTCAGTCAATACGGCAGTGAACAAGCTAGAGAGATTAGCACTGTCAATTTTACAAGACAAATGGGTCATTCTTTTTTATGTGAACACATCAAAAAATGATGTCGAAAATAACGTTGAAAAGCAGTTAACAAGCTTGAAAGCTAGGGAAAGTAGGGGTAATTTCTGACGTGGTAACCCGGTCGGTTTCTTTGATCTTGGCCCCTTTTTCCCGAGGGGGGCATTTGATCTTCCATACCCCAAGGGGGTAAATTCTTAGAGACACCGTATAATAATCACTTCATTTAAGTCAAGTATTAAGTCGAGCACGAGTGCTCTACTAATTGGGGAGACTACAAATCAACTGAAATCAGAAAAAATCAAATCAAATGTTGGGGTGCGTTCGATTGAACGTATTCCGGAATAGGAATACATGGAATATAAGTTAGAAATCCTTCGTTTTCACGGAGATTCATTTTAAAATTGCCAAACACCTGCTAAATGCTATTTTGAACATATCTTTATTATCCTTGCTGCTTCGAAACTTGCCAAACATACCGTGTTAATCATCACTCCACGTATTCTTATTCCGGAATAAGGTCAATCAAACGCGTCCTTGGTTTTTGAGGAGAGGGGAAAACCGGAGTACCCGGCGAAAACCTCTCTGAGCAGAGTAGAGAACCAACAAACGCAACCTACATATGACGTCGAGTTTGGGAATCGAGCCTGGGCCACATTGGTGGGAGGTGAGTGCTCTCATCATTGCGTCAGCCCTGCTCCCCACACACCCTCCATAGTGGAATGGCCCCTATCAACTGAGCTATCCTGGTAAATCGCAAGTTCAAGTTTTATCCGGGCCCGCAAAAGGTGAAAGAAATGATGTGGGAATCCCAATTTTCAAAGAGTATATTTCAAAAGCGAGTAATTCCATCTGAAGTTTAATGTTTAGTATTGCCTTTTGTCAGTTTAACTCTGATCTTACTAAAAACAATTAAATTTAGTAAATATAAGAACACTACTTTTAAGGTTCAAAAAACCTTCTTTTGAAGATCCAGAAAGGTGCTTTAAGTGTAAAGATACAGTTTACATTCATTTTTTTTTACCGTTCCTGTTTATTTTCTTATTTATCTTTTAATACTTATTTTACCTGTGAATTAGAAAGCTGACTAGCACTCCAAGATCGAGAAGTATTGGTTATTGAAGACCACGGATAACTTCCAAACCTACTGTTTTCTGTCTTTCGCTGGTTATTTTGGGACCAAAACACCACAAATAAATGTTAATTCAATAAACAAGTCTATCATTTGGTATAAAGTTTATTTAATATAGTATATTCGAGAGTCAAGCCTGAAGGAGACTTTGAGGGTGGACGTTTTGGTTGTACCCGGCCATGCTCCGAGGTTTCTGATGCGGTAAAATATCACGTATATTTTGCGTGCAAATAAGAAAGAGCAATGAATCTATAGAAGGAAACGGCAAGAAAAGTTCCAAACCTTGCCCCAATTCATTGATTTCCACGACGAGTTTAACATAGGTCCCCCTTCACAGAAGAACGTTTTAAAGATTTTTGACGTATATAATATTATACATATAGTTTACAACTTATTGTCTAAAATTAACTTTATCATGTTTAATCCCTGACAAAAAATTCATCACAGTAATAGGTGCAGTTTTTCCATAATGGGTTGGCCACCATGAAAATTGATGGGCTTTGACCTCCGGGCATCTTCTTTTCTTTTTTACTAAATTTGCCAAATTTGGGCTCATCAGAGGTGGGTCTTGTTTTAATTGTCCCTTCCACAAATCTCGTTCCCAGGGTCTCTCTTCTCTGCATCCATTGTCGTTGAGGACAATGGAGGCAGAGAATAGAGACCCAGGCAACAAGGTTGCCCTTCCAATTGTATACATGTAGGCCAGACAGTTTGTCTTAGACAGTTTATATTCCTTCTTGAGTCTTAGCCTCTTTATTGTTTTTACGTCTTTCAGCTTTAAAGTTTTAATTTTACTTTTTTTTTGTTTGTTTGTTTGTTTCTGTGGCTTCGTTACATTCTTTGTTGATTTTATGTGATACTGAGTGATGTGCTCTAAGATGTGCAATTCAGCGACCTCCTAATTTCTTTGCTAGGTCATGCAAGATACATCCAGAAATGCCTCTATTCCAATAGTCCATGTGTGAACACTGAAGAAGGCTAAATTTGAGGTGACACATCTTAGAACACACAATTTGGTATGTATCAAAGATATCAACTACAATGAGGCTCATTTTGCTTTCTCAAGCTGGTACTCAAACCCGCAAGAACACCGGCATACTGTATTTAGCAATGAGTTTTCCATTTTGTTTTTAATTCAAGGGAAAAGCAAATGATTATCATTTCGTCTCACACTGTACCTTCAGAATAGAAGTAGATGAGGACAACATTGTCAGCCCTGTGGTATTTACTGGGTCGTGTCTAACATTATCCTGCAGTTGATGTTCGTGTTTGTTCAAAAGGGGGGAAACATCAACTCCAGAGAATGATGGCAGTTTTCCTTTGTGTGGTTTGAATGGTACGCGCATCTTCTTTCTATCTTGGATCTAAAACAAAGATAACAAAGTAAAGTTTGAGAAAGTTGCTGCAAAAGCTACATTGTAGATGTTCAAGAAAGCTAAGAGAAAGTCTATTAAACAACAGAGAGGTGCTACAATAACATATTAGATAGATCTAATTTTAGGCAGAGAAAAATCAGTACGTCTTTTCGAGGGTTTTGCAATATTGAACAAGAGTGACTTATGGAGTTTGAAGTCCTTTGCCAAACGTACTTTTTATTACACATTCATCCTTAAATGAATATACGTACAGTTATTTACGAACTGGGAAGTCTGTATAGCGAAAAACCGTGACCAATGTCTTGAAAATGCTGCTCTAGGCCGCAGGCTGAGGGCAGCTTTTTCAAGACCAAGGTCACAGTCTTTCCCTATATGAACTGACCCTGGTAAATAACCCTTTTTTTTCCTCTCTCTCTCTCCCTTCCTCTCTGAAATCAGTTTTGCACTTGATAGCAAATGCAGTAAGCGACTTACAAACTGAACGTTTCAAAGAGAAATATTTTTATTTGAATTATATTTCCATGCCTCTTGTCTAGTAAAAATCTGTTTTGAAACACTTAATTCTGTATGTAAACGGATTCAGTACATCAAAAAATGGACATTTAAGGTCATTACACAAGTTTACGAAACAAGGGCTAGGATCCCTCCCGGGTTGGCAGGCAAGATAGAAAAATTCTGCCCACTCCCAGAGCCAATAAGATTGTAGGATTCCCAGAATTCCGCCCGCTCATGCATTGAGAAAAAATAAAATAGGTGTATCCGTGAAGTGCAGGTTATAGATGAGGGGAAGCATAACAGTGAACCCACTTTTTCAAGTCAGTGTCAGAGACATTTGCATAAATTTTCCAGGTATTAAAGTGCAAGGATCACTTCTCTCCTTACCAGTTAATACCGGTAAGTAAAGAAATAAAACAAAAGAAGGAAAAAACAGAGAATAAAACCAACAAATATCATTATGGAGATGCCAGAAAAAAGTATTTGAGGAATCCTTGTTCACTGGGTCTTCAACCTCAGACAAGTCCTTCATCTCCCCATCCTTGAGAAAGAGGTCCGCCATTCTCTTGTCATAATGACAATATGCTACTTCATAAAATTTGCTATTTTACATGTATAAATACATACAGTACATGGTGGCACTATGGGTGGATTTGGGAATACATGTAAATTGTCCCAAATGCCTGTCACTAATTGCCATCACAGTTTTGACACAATGAAAACAATTGTGTTGAAAACACCTGACTTCTGTCTGTTTCTAGTCTAAGTAGCCAGCTAGTCTGCATTAAGTTGCTTTAAACATTACTATTATTATTATATTATTATTATTATTATTATTATTATTATTATTTTGGATGACTGGGAAGAAAAATTTTAATGCCATATCGCACAACCGTGCGCGGCCTTAACTGTTGTTTCCAAACTCCCTGCAGTATTGCCATTGCCAAAACTCAACAGATCATTACGTGTCTACCACATTTCCTGTTACTGAATGAACATTCAAGTAGACCCGACAAGATCTAACCTCGCCTCTGCCACGTTGAATTCGAAAATAAGGCCGCGCATGGTTGTGGGATATTAAAATTTTTCTCCCCAGTCCTCCGAATTACGTCACCAGATCACCTGGTATTATTATTATTATAAATCCTAGGGAACTTTCCTTTTGTCAGACCTGGCGAGCCAGACACGTCAGTTAGCAACAAAAATGCAACAATTTGAAGGATCATTAATTTTGCATGATAATCCCTTGCATTCTTCTGGGAGGGGTATACATCAAACTCGGAGAGTGTTAATTTGAAGGCATTGTAGAGTTAGTCCTTCCAAATGCCCAGTCTAGCCGGTCAGTTCTGTCAAAAGGAAAGTTCCCTAGGATTTACATGTAGACTAGCTGGCTACTTAGACTAGAAAAGCGACTCTAAATCAAAAACGACTTTCTCATAGCAGTTCCCAACACTTTGGCCTGCTGTTCTACATGTAGCTTCTGTTAGGCATACATTTTTGTTCTAATGTACAACAGAAACAAAATATTAGCAACACTACCATCACAACTAAAATTGAAAAAACTATCTGCTGGTGTTTCTACAGTGCACCTCAAAGATATTAATTTATCCAAAAGAATGCAAGCCAAATATGTTTACACAAAACATGGATGTGCATCTGTTTGCCTCTGCAAGTGAAATTTAACTCATCTGATTAGTGTGTAAAAAAAGATTGGCAATACTGCTACATGTATAATAACAATTTTTATTATATAGATACTGATGAAATACCAGGATTTCTCCTTTTACTAAAAAGTCATATCTTCACCGCACGCAGTGAACATATCATTTTTATCTTTCACATGTGAGGATATAGTTGTCGTCATGGTAATGAACATGATTAGCCAATAAAATGTGAGCGTCGTCCTCATTGTAAGATACTTTTTCTTCTCTACTACATTAACATTTTTATTGCAAAATTTTACATCATCATGATTTGCTTTTCATAACTTTCATATCTTGTTTCATGTTACCCAACATACGTGTTTTAGCGGTTGGTGACCACTTTTTCATCATTTTGAAAATGAAAAAAAACAAGTCGTTTTAAATCTGGACATTTCATCAATATCTATATAATAAACAGAACATTGCATGGCTGCTTGGGGATACGAATTTTATCTTCAAGTGCTGAAAGTATCTCTCACTTGTTCACTTCACTCACTCGTGAGAGATACTTTCAGCACTCAAAGATAAAATTCGTATCCCAGTGTGGCCATGATTGTAATATCCTCTATAAATTTGACAGAAGTATATGTTAGTGTTTTGTACACGTACAGGATCTGGTGTACTATACCTTTGCCTTTGCAGGCTCTTCTTGTTCATCAGTTTTCCTTTCAGCTGTTACAGGGGGTGGCTGGGCAGGGCTATCAATTGATAAAGGAGTCTTGGACACTTCTAAGGCCTCAAAAGGTGGCTCAGGTGCACTGGCAAATAAGGAAGACAAAACAAATGAAGTCATGAACAGCATTATTTTTGCACAGTAACTACAGAATTGGCAATGAAGAAGAGAATGATTACAGTGTATCTGGACAAGTTCTCAAATCAGTACAATTGTTACAAGCAATTTAATATCACTATTTTGTATACATGCACTTTTGCATTTCGACCCAATAATTTGTCCAGGCGTACATGTTCATCTTCAGGCGTACTTGCTCAGCTGATGAGTTTGATTAAAAAATGAATATGGATCCATGGATCCCAGCTGGTTAGGTTTGTAAGTTCTCCACTCTGCTCTATTAATTAAAGAGGGTGTATAATCTCCACATACATGTTCTTTAGTTTAATCCTATCTCAATGAAAACCAACATTTTATTTGATTTGTTCCATCCATCTCTAACAATAATTATTATTATTATTATACATCAGACTCACTATGAAAAATCTGATTGGTCGAGAGCATTCAATCAATTCACAATAGCTTGTGAACTTGACATGCTAAATGTAATATCTGCTGCAGATATTACATTTATCATGTCAAGTTCAATGGCTGAACGCTTCGCTTCTGTTTCTGAGGATGAATTATGTGGAAAATGTATATGAATAAAACAATTATTGAATTCGGTTTTCGCATATCATGAATTATCAAAACCTCGGGTCTGTGTTAATTATCTGCCTCAGCCTTCGGCTTCGGCAGATAACACAGACCTCGGTTTTGATAATTCATGATATCATGCTCAACCTCATCCAATAATTATTTAAAAACATTATTAGTAGAGCACCTGTACTCATTATTTACCTTAGATGATCGAGACTCAAATGTTGTACAATTGTATGCAATTTAGAGAGACTATTTCATGAAATTGCATCTTAATTGTGAACATCAGGGGCACTCAACTTAAATATGATTTAATAGTTTTTATAATGCCTCTATTTTTGAGTGGAATTAGTCAAATCGAGGAGTTTTGTAAGCATAGTCGAAGGTAAACTCGTCAAACTAATTTCACTCCAGACAAACAGATTCTGCATTCTAGAGATATAAACCAGTAGGAAAATATTCCCAAAGATCAAAGGCTCTGTTCACATGAACTGCTTCCAATGTCAGAGAAATAGGATGCATGCTAAATGACTCAGTGCAGTCAGGATTACATTTCACACCATGTTCAAGCTAAAACTGATGCTTAATTACCTGCTTTGTTCACTTTTATTGAACATGACCAAACCACACGTAGCATCACAGGGAAGAAGTGTAAAGGAGGTTTGGGAAGTTAAATCCTGCACCATTTACATGTCCCAGATAATAATAATAATAATAATAATAATAATAATAATAATAATAGTGGCTCATTGGTTAGAACATCAATAGTGGCTCATTGGTTAGAACATCTGTACTAGATCACGGAAGGTCATGGGTTCAAATCCCATCTGGGCTCCAGATTTTTCCAAGTTCCCAGTTGATGATGCTTAATATCTTTGAAGTATTTCTCATATTACTCACTTGGGAGATTATTATTATTATTATTATTATTATTATTATTATTATTATTATTATTATTATTATTATTATTATTATTATTATTATGATGATGATGATGAAGAACAAGTTTTATCCAAGCATCAAGTGTATTCAGTGCTGAGGCACTAATTAGTTCAAGGGATAATCGGAAAAATATTTGTCAAATCCAAAAAAAATTGGAAATCACAATTTTTTAGCAAATCAGTGTTGAAGAGTTTTTTAAATCTAAAATACTTTTACAAATCCTATTAAAATTATTGGATCCAT
>NC_090873.1:20061377-20096377 GCF_036669935.1 Montipora foliosa
AGCAGTTTTCTCGTCCCAGTGTCTAGCCGGTCACCACTTCTTTCAAACTTCCCTTTTTATTCAACTTATACGACGTACAGTCTATTTTAGACTTCAAAGTCAACTTCAACGAAACAAAGATTTTAAGCAAGCTGAGAAGATTCACAACAGGCGAGGCAAAGAATTGAACCCGGATCGATGGCTTCACCTTGCAGTTTCCGATATCCACTAGACTAACGAGACAACCTCCCGGAAGATAGAATTTTTTAGAGTATTGAAATAGTAGTATCCAGCAAAACAATTGAAAGTTAACCGTCTTCAACGGGGTTTTTAGACCTAAATACTGTAGATCAGGGCGGCATGGCTTAGAAACGCTATTTTTTGTTGAACTAAAGCTGTAATTCTGCCTGTTTTCATTCTTTTTAGAGCAGTAAGCTTGTCAATATTAACATGGGATATTGCGTCGTGTAATTGTCACGAAATGTCCAGTGTCAGTTTGAGGGATGAAAATAAGTGTTGACCTGTCTAGCCGACGTCCGCCATGTTTGAAGGAGGTTCGTAATTTCAGGACTTATTTCAGTACTTTCACGAGCAGAGGGATATGCTATCGCGAAAAAGATGCAACCCAGATTCACACATCACTCTCTTATCCTTGTGTTACTTATGCTAAACCACATCAACTGTTGTATCACGAAATTACGTCATCTAGGGGCATTTGGCAAGAAAAACCTTAAATAACAATGGTTTTCTGAGCCCGCGAGACTGAGCACCCCCAGCAAATCATTGTTTTAACGAAGCCCGCTGGTCAGCAACCTGGTTCTGGTCATTGCTGTCTAAAGCCCCATTTACGCAAGCAATTTTTGACTGCATGAGCAACCTGGACCGTCTGAGAATCAGGCTAGTACCACACTGGAAACCCCAGAATTTGGACGGAGATTTGAAATCTAAAACTAGTTTCAGTAGTATATTTGTTTTTTTTTTTTTTTTTACTGTCGCTGTTTTCCCCTGACTTAGAGCACCTCAGAGATAAATAAATCACAAAAATAGTAAAATGACATGGTTTGAATTATGTCTAACAGTTTCGACTAACAAACAGCAGCCGTTTTTTCCCACGCTTCTAAGAACTTAGGGCCATTCCATTTAAAATCCCCCCCCCCCCCCCCCCCCCACTGTTGACAAGATTCGGAACTCTCAAGTTTTAAAGTTTCCTAAAAAGATGCTTGCTGCAGATTGCGCCAAAGGTGCAAGTGTCCTGTGTTTCATGTGCCGGAGGCACCAAACAATTCTAGGGGGTCCAGGGCATGCCCCAACGGAAATTTTTTGAAATTTGCACTTGTGAGATCACTGGAAATGCACTGTCGAGTCCGCCATTTTGTTTCTCTCATGCTGCTTGCTAAGAGAGCCCATGTTATTATGGTCAGCCTGAGCTAACATATCGGCCTATAATTCATGTATTAATGGGTGAAAGTCCTGAAGAAACAAGAAAATTGGTCGCACACGAACAGATTAACATTGGCCAAAGCTAAGTACCGGTGAAGGAGCGAATTCGGAATTCATGAGCACTTCTGAAAGCTTAAAAGGTAGAGTTACCTTCAAGAAAAGTGCCAATTATGTGTGAGAAATGCTCGTGTCTTTGTGAGAGTGTGAGATTGCAATGAATGAGACTCATGCTCAATGCGTGAGACTTGAAAGCTCTGGAGATTGTGCGAGTTTCTACCCCTTAAGATGTAGGAGATCAAAGTGCCGACACATTCGCCCCTTCAGAAAAACTTGATATTTTATTTCTGCCCTCAGAATGGGAATTTTTTCCAATACCCTTCAAAAATATTTTAAAGATGAAAGATCGAGTGCCGAGCACATGTACCCCCTCAGAAATGCTCTTCAGACCCCCCTCAGAAAATTCATCAACAGAGGGGTGTGGATTTTAAATGGAACGGCCCTTATTGCTGTTGCAAAAGTACCATGGGAAAACATTACATTACAAAGAAGAAGGTCTCATCGAAGCCATTCAGAATTATGGAAACATAAAATTTGTCGATTGTGTTGCTTGCTTGATGGTATTCTGCACGATGGAATGCACGATGAAACACCAAAAATACTCTTATCAAAAGCATCAGAAGTTTCATCTTCACTGGGTAAATTGTGATCATTTCTCCAGTTTTTTTTTTATGGTGTGTAAGATTATAGTTCTTGTTTCTCAAACACTTTCAACCTGCCATTTATTTCCTACTGTTTACTGTTTTCTGTTGAGCATGCACAATGGAACCTCACGTTTTCTGGGAAAATCGAAGTCTGTCTGGGCGCTCACCCACTGACCAAAACGCCCGAGGACTCTGGGTTGAGATTGCAAGGGTTGCTTTTAGGCGTTTTCTGAATTTTTAATTTTGTTGGAAACTAAATGGTCAAATTATACCGTGATAACATCTTGGTTGGCTGAAGTATATTCTTTCCACATAGATTATAGGTCCTTCATCATGTTACATTTTTAGTTATATTAGGTTGATTAAGCAACAGAATGGGAACCTCAGTTCACGACGGGAGAGCACACGGAATAGTCTGGATTCTTCTCTAATCTGACCTAATATGGACATTTCTCTGCACACTGTCATGATCAACTGATATTCCCATTTTGTTGCTAAATCAGCCTAATAGCTCTGTTGGTCATATGGAAGATAACAATAGACTGGAAAGGATGCATAAGAGAACACTCTGACTTGTATTCAACCATTTTTTTAAGACAATACTCAAACTGTCTGGAGAGTATACAAGTGTTAGTAATATTTTTACAAATACAACCACACTGTTGAGTTTAAAGAAACATCGAAACATGTTCCTTAAACTCAAAAATGTGGTTGTATTTTTAAAAATATTATTACTACTCAAATTGCTTTAACAAGGGTTTAGTTATTTATTATTTAGCAAGAACAGATGATTAGCAGTTCATGCTAGAGGACTAATAAGCCTCCTGTAAAACCAAGAGTAATAATTATCATAGTTTAGCAATCTGTCTTTCTGTCCATCCGTGTCCATCTATATGGGGTGTTCTTTTGAAGATGACTCTACCAAAAGAATATGAATTTGAACATGGAATGATGAATACTCTTGTTATCACACAGGAATTCAGGAATACTCAGAAACTTAGGAGAGAGAGGGGGGGGGGGGGGGGGGGGGAGTAAAACCAGTAACCTACACATTCAGATGTCTTACCTATGTAGAACTCATTGAGCTAATCAAGAGACTTTTGGACTTTTCTTAATTTAAGCATGCTTGTCATTAAGGGAAACAAATCATCATTTCATTGATCCCGTGAACTTAGAACATCGCACTAATTTTCAATTGTACAGTAAAGAAGGTAGTCATGTCAGGGTTCAAATTTGACATGCAACACAATCAACTAGAATCTCAACACTCTGAAATGTTACTTGAAGAGTGGAATTTCATTTAAGCTCTTTCTTGCTGTCTTTTTAAGTTTTTAGAGGGGCTGCCTCTGTTGCTTTAAAAGCCATGATTTTTTTCCTTAACATTGTGAAAATTCAAGCTTAAACCTTCACTGAACACTCCAGAGATCGAAAGAGAAAAGGAAAAGACAACTAAT
Source organism: Montipora foliosa (assembly GCF_036669935.1). Taxonomy (NCBI): domain Eukaryota; kingdom Metazoa; phylum Cnidaria; class Anthozoa; order Scleractinia; family Acroporidae; genus Montipora; species Montipora foliosa. Next base: position 20,064,952 of record NC_090873.1, read on the forward strand.
TAAGAGAAGCATTGCCATCTTTATTATAATCATATCATCATCATCACCATTATCAGAAGCAGCAGCAGATGCAGCAGACTGCATTTGGCACCAAATGCATAAATTTGCACTAAACGAAGAAGCCTTTAATTTACTTTAGGAAGTTAGTTATCATTTCCTTAAAAGTTTGCATCAACGCAAAATTCAATAATACTAAAGACCATAAGAAACTGCGGTTAATCCCTATAAATTTGCTAACGGTATTGTAATTACCGGTATTAATTATACATGTACATGTCAAGGACTGCACAATTTAATTTATCAATTTGTCATATAACAACATCCTTCAATCCCACATAAAACACCTCTGGGTACTTTTCCGCAATGTTGAATGGCAAAAGCTCCTCTTCCTGACAGTAACCATAAATAAAATTATATTGAAAATCCAACAAGTTTTTACGGACATGGATGTCTCCGCTTAGCATCGAGCATATGCGTTATGGAAATCTGAAGATTACATTCACTTCGAAGCAGTCATTCTGGAGGACTGTTTCCTACCATATTTAAGATTGGTCGCAAAGTGAGCGAACATTTCTTCTTTCTTCTAGCGATTCCTCAGATTGTACGTGAAAGAACGGTTCCAATTATGTAGATGAAAGGCGGAGGTAAAGCACTGGATGAGGTCGATAAGCAAGTTTCACGCGTACAACAGAAGAAATGCGCTTTGGACGTTAATAGACACTGTTCGTCTTGACTATCTTGACAAAGTGCACTCCCCCAGCCATTGATATGATCATAAGTCCAACCAGCATCAACACAATAATGAGCTGCGCCATTGTTTGTAAGGTGGTTATGCGTGACCAACATAGCGTGATACAAGTGACAAATGACGTCATCCGGGGTCAAACTAATCCAACGTCATGCAAAAAATTGGGTAACTACTTTGGTGTAGTCACTCATATAGTGGTCCCAGGTGCACCAAAAAAATAACAGATTCCCATTTTTGGATATTTTAGGGTATTTTGAAGAATACCAATAAAAATACCAAATTTGGCAAAGTGAGACAAGTCCCAACCAGGGAATTCCCAACCAAGTTCCCTGATTTGGGACTTGTCTCACTCTTCCAAATCTGGGATTTTTGTTGGTATTCTTTAAATACCCTAAAATAGCCAAAAATGAGAATCTGTTATTTTTTCCTGTGGTGGCGTACTTAACTATGCTTAATCATCCCTGGCCGTACCTAAGCATCCCTAGCTGTACTTAAGCATCCCTAAGCGTACTTAAGCATTCTTCTTCATCCCTAGCCGCACCTAAGGATCTTTAATCATCCCTACCCGTACCTAAGCATCCCTGGCCTAGCTGTACTTAAGCATCCCTAAACGTACTTAAGCATCCTTCTTCATCCCTAGCCGTACTTAAGCATCCCCAACCATATTTAAGCATCCCTAAGCGTACTTAGGCATCCCTAACTCTACTTAAACATCCTTAATCATCCCTAGCCGTACCTAAGCATCCCTAACTCTACTTAAACATCCTTAATCATCCCTAGCCGTACTTTTTCTTCATCCCTAGCAGTACTTAAGCATCCTTAGTCACCCCTCGTCATCCCTAGTCGTACGTAATCATCCTTAATCGTCCGTACCCGTACTTAATCATATTTAATCACCCCTAGCCGTACCTATGCATCCCTAGCCATAATTAAGCATCCTTAATCGTCCCAAGGAGTGCTTTTAAGTAAAAGTATCCCTCATCCTCCATAGACGTACCTAAGCATCCATTGTCATCCCTAGGCATACTTAAACATCCTTAATAATCCTCAGCCGTACCTGAACATCCCTCAGCGTACTTAAGCATCCTTATTCATCCCTAGCCGTACTTAACTATCCGCAATCATCCCTACGCATACTTAAGCATACCTCATAAAACCCTAGAAGTACCGAAGCATCCATTGTCATCCTTAGGCATACTTAAACATCCTTATAATCATCCCTGGGCGTACTTAACAATTCTAAATCATCACTAGCCGTACCTAAGCATCCCTAGGCGTACTTAATTAATTATCCTTATTCTTCCCTAGCCGTACATAAGAATCCTTAATCATAACTAGCCGTACTTAAGCATCCTTAATCGTCCCTAGGCAACCTTAAGCATCCTTAGTCATCCCTACGTATACTTAAGCATCCCTCATCATGCCTACACGTATCTAAGCATCCATTCTTATCCATAGGCCTACTTAAGCGTCCTTGATTATCCCTAGCTGTCCAGTTACAGTGAAATACAACTACGGGTAAACTTTGGAAAATAGGGAGAGTTTACCATAAAGATCGTTCTATAATTTAACTTAGACGTTATTTGTTGTAAAAACTTACAGAAAGAGGTTATCTCTTATTATCACTGCTACTAAATTTGCAAATGGAAACAACGAGGCCCCATTAGGGGTTATCAGGATACAGGATATTTAGGTAAACATTTATAGGCATACTGGACATTTAGGGGGAAAATTAACGGAATACAGAATATTTAGGGAAAAAAAGCGAGAAAATCCCAGCAAAATCGAGAAAACTTCATGAAGATGCGATGTTGTGTAATACCTTCTGGTCATACAGACGTAGGCTCATCACAAATATTTTAAGCAAGAGCCGATACAACGTAGATTTGATTTTAGTGGTGTACTATATTTCGGCTGGCAAAACCAGCCTTCTTCAGGTACAATGAGAGTTTTCATTGAATTGCTTCTATGTACATATATATATAGTAAATGAATGTTGACGTAATACTGGAAAAAATGTAAATAAAACATGACAGTTACAAAGATTTTGAATTCAATACTAAGAGTCACGGAAAAATAACGGAAATCACTCAAAATAATAAACTGAAATCTAATACGTTTCTTCGCGGATACCGTTGGGATCAATTGTCCTGCCTTTTAAAATTGAAAAAGCTTCCCTGGCCTTACGGATCGAGTCTCTGTTAGAAAATATTTTTCCGATTGGAATTAATTGCATGTCCTTGGAGATGTTGTGGGGAGAGGAGAGGAAATGTTCTGCAACTGTAGTAGGTTTGGATTTGGTGTTAGAGTTATCTAAAGTGCGGCGGTGTTCATTAAAACGGTCTTTTAAACGTCGTATAGTTTCTCCTATGTACTGTAGATGGCATCTGTTGCATTGAATCATGTAGATAAGGTTTTTAGTTTCGCAAGTTATGTGGAAATTAATGGAGCGCGTTTCGCCAGTAGAGAAGAATTTGTAGTTGGTTAGTCCATGGAAAATGTAAGGACAGGTAGCGCAGTTTTTGCCACAGCGAAAAGAACCGGAAGGAAGAGTGGAATCAGAATGAGTTACATTGGGGGACAGTTTAGCTGTAACCAGCAGGTCTCGAAGGTTAGGGGAGCGCCTGAAAGCCACAACAGGTAGATGGAGGAAAGCATTTTTGCAGCGGTCAGAAGAAAGAAGTAGATTGTAGTGTTTTTTTATTATGTTGAAGATGGAAGGAAGTGATGGATTATAGGTCGTTATGAAAAGAATGCGTTTGGGTTTGTCTGTCTGTTTAGGTTGTAGGGTATGTGTGCGGGGAATGTCTTCAGCCCGTTGTATTTGTTTAGTAACAAAGTTGCGTTTGTAACCTCGTTTCAGAAGGTATGTCGTTAGTTCCGTGGTGCGAATCTTGAACGTTTCGTCGGTAGAACAAATTCGTCGTAGGCGGAGTGCTAGGCTGAAAGGGATGGCTTTTTTTGTATGTAGAGGATGACAAGAGGAATAAAGTAAATGTTGGTGTTTGTGCGTGGGTTTCGTGAGACGTTAACGTCAAGGAAAGGAACATTGGTGGGAGAGTGTGAGCTAGTGAATTTAACGGTAGGGTGAATGTTGTTGAGATAATCGATGAAAATTTTAAGGTTCTCCGGACTTTCAGTCCAGATCATAAAAATATCATTGATGTATCTCAACCAAGTATGAGGTTGGAATGGGGCGTTCCTTAGAGCATTTTTTTTCGAAAAGCCCGAGGAAGCGGTTAGCAAAAGAGGGGGCCATTTTGGTGCCCATAGCTGTGCCGTGGATTTGAAGGTAGTGGCTTTGAAGGCTGGATTTTTGGTGCTCAAAGGGCAAAAAATGAGACTCCCCCTGTAACTCCAAAACTAAAACTCAGAGAAGTGAGCCAAAGTGGCTTTTGAAATATCTCATTATACCCAACTTCTGTGCCAAGTTCCAGCCAAATCGGTTGACCACAACTTTTGGCTCCTGGAACACTTTCTCAGACAATGACACTTAAGAGATATATGGCATTCGGATTCCCGAAGAAAGCGAAGAAGATACAGAACAGATCATCCTTGAAGTGCTTGAACGTGGACCTGGCACCAGAAGATGTCGATATTTCCCACCGCGTGAAAAAAGGTAACATCCAACCTAGGCCAATAATTGTTAGATTTTCCAATTGTTATAGTAAAGAAAGAATGTATCACAATCGTCGTAAGCTGCGCAGAGCAAACGTTCGGGAGTTTTTGCTAGGCGCAGAAAGAGTCTACATAAACGAAAATCTGACGGCTCAAAGGGCAAGTTTATTCAAGAAAGTGCGAAATAAGAAGCGTCTTCACTAAGATTAGCGAGTTTGGACCCTGGACCGAACGATTTACGTCAAATGAGATCCCACAAGCACCGAAATAATAAAAATTCAACATCTTAAAGATCTTGATAAGCTTTAGATCTCAAGTATGTATAAATGATATTTATATTATTTATTCCGTTAAGTCTTCCCTGCCTGCAAGATATTGGTTCAAGATATTGGTTCAACTATATTGTTTTTTTTTTCCTTTGTGTATCTCAACTATTTAGTCACGTGTTTTTTTCTCTCTCTCGATTACGATCTTGGGTTAGAAATTTGCATTTGATTGTTGGTTGAACTGTTTAATCCCAGGAGAAAGAACTATTTTATACCGGCGTGATTGTTGTCGATATAGTGTCACTAGTTTTCTATTGTGTTACAGTATTATTTTTTGAAGCGTAGCTTGTTTGTAATTAACCTTACTTGTTTTTAGTCTTCTAGCCGTTAATTCTAGCTTATTATTGTTGCTGTGCTGTTGTTCCTTTTTTCGTGTAGGTTGGTATGTCTAGTCTTTTGAAAATAATTAGCCTTAATGTTAGGGGGTTGCGCAATCAAATCAAACGGAGAGGAATCTTCTCATATTTAAAGAACCAAAAGGCGACACTTTATTGTCTTCAGGAAACTTTTTCTCAGGAAAAGGATGAGAATATCTGGTCTGAGGAATGGGGAGGACAAACTTTATTTGCTCGTGGGTCGGAACACTCTAGGGGTGTATGTATCCTTCTGAAATCTAACGCTCATCTCAGTCTTCATATTATTTCCAGTGATCCAAATGGTAGATACATTATAGCTAAATTTAAAGTGGGAGACGAAGAACTCTTTGTGGTCAATATCTATGCGCCAAATCAGCATAATGAAAAATTGTCTTGTATTAAAAACCTTGTACCTGATCTTATGGCTAAAACAGATATTACAAAATTAATAATCACAGGGGCTTGGAATTGCACTTTAACGCCAAAAGATAAAGCAGGCGGCCTCCCTCGGAGTGAAACAGAATATGGGAACTCGATCATCCGCCTTATGAAGGAATTTGGCCTAAATGATATTTATCGTAAATTTCATCCGAATACTAGAGCCTTTACTTATGAGTCAAAAAGCTTAAAGATGAAATCAAGAATTGATTAATTTTTGATCTCCAATTCTATGACTGCTCATGTGAAAAAGGCGGAAATTCGTGTGTCTATTGCCCCTAATCACAAGGCAACTTTTTTATCTCTAGAAATTCAAGGAGATTTCAAAAGGGGCCCAGGGTCCTGGAAATTTAATAACCAGCTGTTGGAGGATGAAAATTTCGTTCAACTTGTTAACAGGACATACCCAGAAATTTCAGCAAAATATAAGGATCTTGAAAATAAATGATTACTTTGGGAAATGATTAAAATGGAAATTCGTGCCTTCACTATCACCTACTCCAAGAAAAAAAGGCGAGAAGTAAAACAAAGAGAAATAGAATTGCAAAATGAAATCAACGAGCTAGACCAGAAAATATGTAACGATTTTTGCCTTGATATCAATACTTTGAATAACTATGAAGAAGCTAAAAAGCAACTGAACGATTTATATGACATGAAAGGCAGAGATACAATGTTTCGTTCTAAATCTCGCTGGATTGAGCATGGAGAAAAGCCAACAAAATATTTCTTTAATTTAGAAAAGAAAAAATATGAAAAGAAACTAATCAAGGAAATAAAAACTGAAAATCCTGCTGAGCCATTAACCAATATCAAGGACATAGGTAACAAAATTGAGGAACACTTTACACAACTTTTGAGTCGTCAAATAGTGGAGGATGAAACTTTGAATGAAGCTAACTTTGACTCATTCGTGGAAGAGCTAGAGATGCCAAAGCTAACAAAGGAAGAACAAGATCTAATGGAACACGACTTATGAATTGAAGAAATGAAAAATGTTATTAAGTATTTTCAAAAGGGCAAGACTCCGGGTGACGATGGCTTTCCTGTCGAATTTTACGTAACCTTTATAGAACTAATCGGACCCAACTTGTTGGATTCTTATAATGAAGCTTTTCAAGAAAACAAACTCTCGATTTCGCAACGACGAGGAATTATCAATCTAATCCCCGAGGGCGATGAGAACTTTAACGATTTAAGAAATTCGCGACCCATTACTCTTCTTAATGTGGATTATAAAATTCTTGCAAGAATCATAGCAATGCGTATGGAACCTTTCTTGCCAAAACTAATTCATCCTGAGCAAACTGGCTTTATTAAAGGAAGGTATAGAGGGCAAAATATTAGGCTTCTAAATGACTTAATGTCGCACACCGAACGCAATGATATTTCTGGTATCTTTCTCTTTGTAGACTTCGAAAAGGCTTTTGATTCGCTAAAATGGAATTTTTTGCCTTGGGCTCTAAAAGCTTTTAACTTTGGACCAGCTGTTAGGAAATGGATTACAGTCCTCTACAACGATGTCGAAAGTGAAGTGATGAATGGAGGCTATATGACTAATTACTTTAAAATATCAAGAGGGGTACGGCAAGGCTGTCCGCTTAGCCCATACTTATTTATTCTTTCTGTCGAATTGTTAGCACTGAAACTCCGTTATATATATCCCAGAGTGCAAAGGTATCTCTCTTCCAAACTCTAAAGAAGCGAAGCTATCTCAATTTGCCGATGACACAACACTCATTTTACGTGATATAGATTCCCTTAAGGCTTCTTTGCATTGTATTAACATCTTCGGTGAAATATCAGGTCTTAAATTAAATGCGACAAAGACAAAAGCTATGTGGATTGGATAGAAGAAAGAGTGCAAGAATAAGATATTGAATTTCACACCGATAAGAGAACCTATAAAAATCCTTGGTACATATATATCATACGATCAACAAAAAACTAAGGGGGCCAATTTTTTTAGCAGAATTCAAAAAATAAAGACGAAACTGAATATGTGGCAGACGCCTGACCTTTCTCTTTATGGCCGAACGCTCTTAGCGAAAACAATAGGAGTATCTCAGTTGATATACACTGCTTCGATGCTTACGGTCCCTGAAAATGTTATTCAAAAAACGCAAGCTGAACTCTTTGCTTTCCTGTGGAGAAATAAGAAAGACAAAATTAAGAGAAAAGTGATTTATCAACCTCTTGTAGATGGAGGATTAAATTATTGTATTAACTTCAGAACTATGTCAAAGTCCCTTCGTCTGAGCTGGATTGGCAGACTGCTAGATGGCAGCGACGCTAACTGGAAGGCAATTCCAAATTACTATTTTAATAGACATGGTGGCCTAACCAATTTACTAAATTGTAACTACGATACAAAATGCATCGATTCAAGCTTGCCCCTGTTCTATAAAGAACTGCTAAAATACTTTCAGGAGCTTGTAATGTGTATGACCTTGACCAGCGAGGGAAATTTGTCTTGTGGAATAATAGGGAAATAAAGATTGAGGGGAAAACATTGTTTTGGAAAACATGGTTTGAAAAAGGAATCTTTTTGGTGCAAGATTTGGTGCAAGACGGAAAGTTCTTGTCTCTCCAAGAATTTCAGGATAAATTTGATTTAGAAATTAATTTTCTTCAATATTTTCAAATGGTTGCTGCTATTCCCAGCGAGATTAAATGTAGTGCATATAAAACGCAAATTACGCCTGATGATCTCTTCAAAATGGAGGATATACTTCAGTTAACTAAAAACCCTTCGCTCTCCTTGGCCAAAATGAGGTGCAAACATTATTACAAACTTTTTAATGAAAACTGTATCATTGTGCCTACTGGTGTGAAAGCTTGGGAACAACTCTTCCCTGATTCGTTTGTTTCCTGGAAAGCAAACTTTCAAAAGATATATAAAATAACTAAAGATAATAAACTAAGACAATTCTTATTTAAGCTCCTGCATAGGATAACTGGTTACTAAGCGAGAAGTGAAAAGATTTAAAATTACAGTCGATGATCAATGCTCTCTATGCTGAAGTCAAGAATCTATACTTCATACATTTTTGGACTGTTCTATATACTACGTCCTCATTCTACAACGATATTGTGAAATGGTTCAATAACGTGAGCAACTTAAAACTTACTCCCCCGAATGAACAGATTCTATTCCATATAAAGGAGGAAAAATGCAAACTGACGAACGCCCAAGAACGCAGACTAGATATTCTCCTTCTATACACCAAATATTATTTATACACTTGTAAATCACTTTGTAAGACGCCCAACTTTGTAGAACTACAGAGGAAAATTGAATGGCAATGGAAACTTGAAAACTGCTCTTCTTCTTTATGACACTTTATATTTTTATAGTGCATTTAAAATATGTTATTAAAAAGTATTATAAAGTTATATTAATTGTAAAATATAAATGAGTATTGAAATTAATGGTTGTGTTTTTTAAGATTCATCCAGTTTATAATTTATATACTGGGTGCGATAATGGTTTAATTGTCTGTATAAATAAAAAAAACCTTATCATGGTTATAAAACAAAAATGGTTATTTACACTGCACAGTTTAAAAAATGGTGATAAAAAACAAAAAACATATTACTTTCATCGTTTTCTCTATGAGAGCTTTAATGGTATAACAGATCCTAAAAAAGTCATCGATAATATAAATAATAAAAGAGAAGATAATTGTACAAATAATTTACAACTTATTACACAACAAGAAAATTGTGTGAAATCAGCTAAAAACAGAGATTACAAATTCACAGCTAAAAATCACCAAAATTAAAAATGTGTAAAAGCAACTAATATGAATACTAATGAAATATTATATTTTAACAGTTTACGCGGTTGACAAAAATTTGAATATAAATCCTGGTTTAGTCAAAATGGTTTGTGAAGGATTAAATAATCCTAAAACAGCTAATTCTATAAAAGGATAATCAAAGTTACATATTTCAATATATTAATAAAGATGATATGCCCGATAATTTTTTAAAGTCTGATTGGTTAGGTAAAAAGAGAACTAGATTTTTAACTGATAAAGAAAAGCTATTAAACAAAAAAAGTTAACAAATAAATGGTCTAAAATAACTTTTACATGTAGCTGTGGAAAAATTTATAAAAATAACTACAAATCTGTTCATAAAAAAATATGTCAATAGTTGTTTGATTATTAGTAATATATACTGTGTTTACAATGTATGTTACACAATAGTTTTTTAGTTACATTTAAGTTCTAATGTAATAATATTTTTATCATATGTATCGTATAATTTTTTAATTTGGTACTTCACTTTTTGGATATTTTTGCAATACAAAATCAATTTAACAAAGACTAACAATTAATTCATATTCATCACCATCAATCAATTTCTTTTCAATTTAATTGTTAATCAGTTGTTCTTTTTTTTTCATTAATACTAAATTTATCACAAACTTTCATTAATTTTTTTCATTCCTCTTTTTCATCAAAATCACTGTCGATATCACTTTCAATATCACCTTCTGAATCACTGCTTCATGATAATGATTATACTTTGATTTTTGAATCTGAATCTGTCATTTATATATATATTTAGAAAATTTTTTGTACTTTTAAATAAATTCAATATGTTACATAGTAAACAATGCTAAAATCAGGAAACTGAGGCGGAATGACACACATACCGGAATAAACCGGAATATGCCAGAACAAGACGGAATGACTCTGGAATAAAACCGAATGACACCGGAATGAGACGGTTTAAACAAGAATGGTACCGGAATATACCGGAACGAGGCGGAATGACAGGCAGAAGAAACCAGAGGGACACCAGAATCAAGCTGATTAGCGTGGACCGGAATTACAAGGAACAAAAAGTAATTTTTATCATTCTAGACTTTGAATGAATAAGTGTTGCAGAATAGAGGGACTGACAAAAAAAAACAGTTTACATTAAAGGGGAAGTAACAAGAACGAGTCACGATATGTTCTCACAATTCTTCATGTAAATATATTAGTATCAACGATCGATCTTTTTCCTGTGCTTCTGACTTCTTTCTTCAAACAAGGAAACACTGCGTTCAGGTTCGATGGCATTACTGCCAACAATCGGGAAGAGAAAAAGATTCTTCTGGCCGTTTGCGCGAATCTATTTCCGTACATCTCCATCATGTGTGGGTCATATGCATGGGAAGCAGAAGGGAAGCAGGCAAGCAGCAACGGTGGTTCGCTGAACTTGATTGTGATTGGTCAATACACAATTTACCTGTCAGAATGAAATAAAAATGTTCACGGGTTTTCTGACTCGCACAGTGAAAACCGCCTCCGAGATCCATAGATAGTCATCCTTGATACTCCGGTTTCTCAGCGACGAATTGTTCAGAAAACCTTCAGATAATGGGCCGCTGAGTCAACGAAGTTAAACAGGACAGCTTGGATTTTCAGGATTTATTTGAAGAAAATAATCTGAAGCTATCGAAAGTAGTAAAATAACAATAATACCTTAATAATTGAATACTTTGATCGAAATCAATGTAGAAGAAATTTATAAACTTAATTAAAAACTTACGTTTGTCCAAGCCAGTCCAACCATTTAAAAATACATACAATCGCAGCGGATCAAGAACTATTGCATCCTAACATTACAATCATATGAAAATACTAGCATTTTTGGCGGGTCGGATTACATGACCTTTGACAGTGTAGGTCCAGTCTCCTTTGTTCATTTATACGCGAAACACCGTTTTTGTCTCAAAACAAGACGCCTACATGGGCGTATCCGTGGAATGCGCAAACAGTTAACACAAATCGTCCAGTTACAGTCAACTTCAAGTACAGGTAAACTTCGGAAAATAGCGAGAGATTACCAGAAAGATAAATCTGTAATATAACTTTAAGTTGTTTGTTGTAAAAACTCGTTATTACTGTTACTAAATTTGCAAATGCAAACAACGAAGCGCTCTTAGCAGGTTATCAGGATACGGGATTTTTTATTTATTTATTTTTTGGAAGGAGACTTTATTTAAATCTTGCAGTTTTCCCTGCTTCCTTAACTCCATTCATCCAAAAATTACAAGATCAGCCTTAAATCATCTGAAAACCTTATTACAAACCACAGTTCAACAACTTATCATCCTGGGCCAGTTGTTCAAAAGCCAAGTTTTAAAACGAGTTTTATTCTCTACTCCCAAACGCTGTTCAAGGCTGATATTCGGTAAAACTTTACATTAGAAGAAGTCAACCTTGAAAAACAAAAATAAGCAAAGGAAACTATCACCAAAAAGTTGAAAACATAAAACAAATGTTTACGCTAATCCTGGATTAAGGTAATCGGCTTTCGAACAACCGGTCCCTGCATTCCAAGTCCGGTTCCGTAATCCTGGTTTAGTTCTTTGCAAACTGTTTAAATCTGCCGTGACGAAGACAAGAAGACAACATCTGTACTCTATTTCTCTCAATGCTCAAAAATCTAAAATTCCGCAATTGCGTGTTCTATAGTCCAGTACAAAGTTCTAATTTTACAATTACATAATCTTGATAACTTGGTACCAAACGTTCCACAATAACTTGAAATCTCGTCAAGAAAAAAGCTTAAATCCAGTAGTCCAGTCCGGGTTGAGATGGCCAAAACTCTCTCTATCATCGATTCAAAACTCAACAAAAGCTACAAGTAGTAAGTAGTTCTCAGAAACTACAAAAGTTCGTCATGATTCTACACTCGAGCTGGCTTCAAGGCTGACATGTTGATCATTTACAACTTCTTTTTCACCACAAGCTTAAGCGTGCAATCTGAGCTGCTGACAGCTTTCCAAGACCAATGTCAAAAGTTAGCGGGGTTAGTATCTGGATGTGGGACGTCAAAACATGCCACTTACGGTCAGGAACATACGACCAAAAATTCTATTTTAATGCTCAAAAATGCGAACTAAGCAAGGTACAGATTTTGCTAGCCTGCTTTATGCAAAACAAATATTGACGCAAAAGTATATGAATATTACTATATAGTTTTTAAGGAGAGCAGAAGGAACTTCAAGGAAGAGAAAAACATTTCGAGAGATTTTTGTTACGTTCAATCAGAGTTAGATTTTTCTATCGTACTTTTGGTCGTACGAGTAAAATCGCAAAATCGAAAGTGACATCGATTTTAGTACCCGCCTGTGATAAAGTTACCTTGCGTGTTTAATACTGACAACTCACGAAACAAAGGATGCACCTGTGACAAAATTACGGCAAGACACCGGGTTTTTGTTAGTTTCTTTTTTTTCTTTCAAGTGTTATTAAGTTCGACAATTTAACACAAAGATCACAATCGTTGATGCTAGTCCACGTGTCAGCTAAAGTTAAGCTCCTCCGAATGAGGTTAGTACTTAGATGGGGGGACCGCTGCAAGTCCCCGTGACGGCGATAGCTAATTCCGTTTTTTAAACTTGATTTCATTTTTTATCTTGTTTGGCCGTTGAAATCTATTTTCTTATTTTCTTTCTACGTCAAAACGGCGAAAAAACTGGTTCCCAAGAAATATTGGAGTATTCGTTCTATGCAAAATACTTCCAATGAAGTATAAATACTTCCAATGGAGTATTCGTTGTATGCAAAATAGTGTTCACAGAGGAACACACAAGTACGAGACAAGATCTAGAAATAACGTAGAACATTATAGCTTGCCATTCTCAAAGAAAGAGCATCTGTCCATTTTATCGAATAGTTTAATACTGAATCAATCATCGCGGGCAGAGAGATTCCACACTAAGTCTTTGCTTTCATCAAGCTTAACGGAAGTGTTTTGCGGTGGCCGAGTGGTCTAACGCGCTCGCAGATAATTGTGAAGGTTGGGAAAGAATATGAGTTCTAGATCTCCTCGGGGTAGGGAAGTTTGGACTTACTGGAGGGAATAAATGGAAATTCACCCGATCGGAGATTAATTCAATATCCGTGGGGTAGTCACATTTGTAAAGAGAAAAAAAAGACACCAGACCGGTTTTAAGACGTGGAATGCCGAAGGCGTGACGTCACGCGCTCTCTCATCCTTAGGGTTGTCTGCCTGCGAATAAACAGTGATTTTGTCACAGGGGCGCGGAGAACGTTTGAAAGTGGGGGCTAGGGCTTGGTATATGTACGACTAGTGTAAATTACTAAGTCTTTGATCAAGCCAAAAAGAAAACTGCAACAAAATAATTTTCAATCCATAGTCAACTACTACTTGTCATTTATTGTTCACATCTTTAATATCACTTACAATTTTCATTATTATTGCAATATATGAAGAAATTTGTAATGGATTGGTAGGGTTTGCTGAAAACGGTGAGTAATCCCAATGCTGCTCAACTGAGTCGCCAATTCGTGATTTATTCCCACCAAAGTCATCTCCGTTGATAAGGCTGTCAATCAAAAGGGGAACTTTAACTTCCCGCCAAAACATAAAAACCGCTGTTTCTCCGCCAATATTTGGTCTTTTTCAATAATTTTTTAAAAATTAGTTACAATCCGACCGTAACTTTGAGGCAAAAATCTAAATTTGAAGAAAATTGCCGATCTGAAGGGATACGGTAACCTTAAACAGAAATTAATGACAGAAGAATACGATCCGCAATGCTGGAAAGAAAAGACTTATGACCTCAAAGCAGAAACATTACTATCCGGCGATTTAATGATTTGTGAAAATACACTGAAAATAAACAAGGAAATCAATTACCTGGGGTGCTATTTGGAATTATGTGAACTAGCATTTGAGTGGTTTCCTTTTACAAAGTGACCGTTTAATACAGGTCAAGACAATAGCGACCGCTTATTAGAAGTGACCATTTATTACAGGTCAAAATTACAGTAATTCAGTGAAGGGAAGTAATTTTCGCGACTGTAATTGTCAATTATTATCAATACGCGAGGACAAATGACAAACGCGTCTTTTTACGAAACGGGAAATGCGCGGGCTGAAAATACATTTGCCGCCCTGATATTGATTGGCTGCACAGATGCCAAACAACTTCGCTCCGCCAATGAGAATGTCCAATTTAAGTGCGATGATTACTTCTACATTTGGTCTACAACCAGCACTTCAAGTATATACATTCCTTTCATTCTCACAACCTTTGTTTGTATACATTGAGGGACATTTCCACACCATAGTTTCATGCTACATCTCTGTTAAACAATTTTTTCTTATTAAATGATTTGGTACGATTTGACCTTGTGTATTGATAATAATGATAATCAAATGACTGTTGTCGGGAATCCGCTCGGGCGCGAATGATACCACTCGGGCCACAAATAAGATAAATTAGTATATACCACGCAAGTGAATAGTGCTTTTGGCGCGTGCTGATTGGCTAGCCCGGACGTGATTATGCAAGTACTATTCACCTCCACTTCGGTGAATAATTTGTTAAATAGGCCCTCCAAAAGTCATGTGATTGTAAGGCCACACGGAGCGCGCGTGGGATTTTGCGGAAGTGGGGAGATTACACGCGAGGCAACTGAGCAAGGATGGCGGACGCGGAAGGGAACGTTGTTGACAATTTAACTTCGTTAGACTTAAGTGATCTTAACGAAGAAACAGTGATAGAACTTTTGAGAAATAAGTACTCCCAAAACAAGATTTACGTGAGTGAGCTTTGCTTATTTCACATTGCCCTTTTGATGCTGTGGGTATTGTCCAAATTTGATTTAAAAAGTTTGGCTTATTCGTTTTCAGACGACTATTGGAGATATTTTACTGTCAGTGAATCCATTCAAATCACTTTCGATATATGGATCTGGGGTAAGCGTTGAGTGGAGTGATATTGACTTTTGTTTAGCGTGAAAGATCAAGCCAATTATTCAGATACAAAGTCTGATGTGTGATATATTGTTTACGCACAGGATTTTAATATTGTCATGCAAACCATTGGTCGAAGAACTGCTATAAATAGATTAGGATCTTATCTATTAGTGTTTTTCTGGGATGATTTTGCAAAGAGTATGCTTAATTTATTTGTTTCATTGCTTTCGGCATTTCAGTTTCAACGCTTGAGCGAATTTGTGATCATTTCGAATCTAATTAAGCACGCAAGAGTTTCAAGAGATTCCATTTTGAATATACCCGCTTGTATGACAATGTTTTATCGTTAGTATTAGAGGTGTAGAAGTGCAGTATTATAATTCTGAAGAATCCGGTGAACATTGGCCTTCTACAACGGAAACACCATACTGGATTTATACTAGTCCGACATACTCGCCATTTTGGTTTCGTGAATAAAAAAAACCAAATTATAATTTCGTTGGAGGAAACCGGCTCGTGTTGGAAAACCAATTTGCGCATACAGCTCTTAGTGAAATAAGGTGGCTCCTTGCCAATATTCCACAACTGATTCTTTGCATTTCTGCATATTTTGTAATTACGCCAAAATTACGCCATACCAAGAGGCTACAGGTAGCCTACACTTTGTTCGAAGGATTTTTAGCCGACTTCCTTTTAGTTCACAGTATGTCCGTGGGTTTTTTTGTTACAATACCTTGGTAAATATCCAGTTTCAATTCTGTAGTCTGAAGTCCACAGTGTACATTCCGTGACCCAATGATAGGGTTAAGTGTGATCGTGGATATTTGTTTTCATTTAAAACTCTTGTTAACCACATTGATTCTAATCAAAACCAGAAAACAGATGCTTTGCAAGTCTCTAAGATGATATTTAAAAATATTTAATACTTTTCCTTAACAATACTGGGAAAAATATAAATTAGGATATCTGTTTTACAGTCATACAACAACCCCATATTGCATTGCGTACAACAAAAACACTAAAACTTGTTTCCGGTCACGCACACAATTCTTTAATACATGTTTCCGTAGTCTTCTGTGGTTTAATGGTTATTGCGATTGCCTCTAAAGGAAGAGAGAAATGAAAAGACACCTGCCCGAAGAGGCTGTTGAAACAAGAAACACCACCTAATGAGACACTTTTTACTACATTTGGGGAAATGGGTCCACAACCAATCAAAATTCAGTACCCTACAGCTGGTAGCTCATGTCTTCTGATAAAAACAAATGCAAGTAAAATATTTGCTAGTTCAATGGCAGAGAAAAGGGTTGGTGAAAATTGTCGCAATGTCTCTTTGAAAGTTCAGTTTGGAAATCTAGGAAAGCAAAGCCATGCTGCGTCAGAGAGTACTTTCAGGCCCTCCAAACGGAATGAATGTTTGGTAGTTGTCTTTGCTGAAATTTGCTTTCATGTTCGGCATCCCATAGTGCAAGATACAAAATACTCTGACCATGTGGCAGAAAAATTCTAAACTTGGGTCAGTTATACCAGTTTGTGAAGGGCCCCACTGTGGAAAGAACTTGTACTCTGATCAAAAGTAGTAAACAAAACCTTGAAATGCCTGAGAAAGCAAGTCCATCCTGGCAGAAATCTGAAATGGTTGATTCTCCAGCAAGCAAAACATTGTTGAGAGAGGTTTGACTCCCCTGAAATGAAGAAAGTCTTCCCCTTTGGTGGAGAAAACATTGATCAGTCAGTGTCGGTAGAGGATGAAATGCACCGATGACTCAACATAGATAATCTGCTGAATGATGGATGGGGTTAAAAGCTTGTATCGTTATCCATCCGGAAACGTAATTGTACGAATTCCTTGAGAGTCGCAAACAAAAGCATTGGTCAAGAATATAGCCACTAAGTGTAAAACATGTCACTGAAGGAAGATGACATTTTGCCCGAATTAAAGCAGGCAATCTAAAATTTGTTATCCACGGAATTTTGGGAGTATTTAAAGTCTGGTTCCGATTTTAGAAATCTTAGTGAGCTTGCTGGTTTCTCGAATAATTATTTATGGAACAAGTGTGAATTTATTGACTGGTTTGGTTACACTGCGCTAGGTGCGAGTGGACTTACAGATGACTAAGTGCTTAGGTTGGCCAGATATAAAAAAATATATTTATTTATTGATATGTACCGCACTCGATATCATCCAAACAACATTTGCTAACTTTAAGTGAAGGAGCTGTTAACCCCATCGATTTTGCTTGTGCCAACTGATCATAAACGACACTTTGAAGCGGACACACAACTAGCTAGTGTGGTTGAAGGTTTCCCTGTCATAGTTTCTTTTACACCAACATTTGAAATATCAAGCTTTTACCAAATCCTGTTGAATTAGCACAGCCAGCGGATCTTTTCCAGATAACAGAGGAATAAATATAATAATTATTGCATCTTTTAGCTGCATACGCAATTTGCGAGACATTCCGAGTTCTGATAAATAATGAAGAGCTTTTTTTAAACTGCGAATCAAAGTTTTCAACAATATACACCAATTTCCTCCTTCCCGCAATTAGTGGAAATAAATATTGAAAGATTGACAGGCAGTGGTCAAAGTTGCACCAATCAGAAACTCCGTTATGAGCGAACAGAGTTTCTCTGAAAGAACAATGGCTTCAGACAGGCGTATATATTTTTTTCTTTCCCCTTCGCCCTCACCTCTCTCGCTCTCGCCTCTCCCCAAACTCCCTCTGCTCCAGAAATTCAAGAAGGCGGCCAAAATTACATGCTGAGCCCGTGACCACTTAAATATCCCTGCATTGCAGGCTAGACAAATCCCAAAACACGTCTAGGGGTAGCAATGCATATCTTATTTACTTGAATATAAGTGCCATGGCGCTTCTTTAATTTTTCAGGGCTCAAATGTGGGGCTTATTTCAAGGGTGGTGCCTATTTGAGGGCGGCGCTTACTTAAAAATTAGATGCCACATAGGAATATTTTTTATCATTTTAACAATTCATTTTCTATCTGTATGGAAATTGACAGAAATGTCTTTCAATTGTCACCATTTGACTCTGACAAGCTGTGAAATACAATCACTTTGAACTGAAGAACATCAGGTTTTGTTGTAAATAAATTTCCCATGCTATGTTAGTCTGTTACTTTTTAGTGTTTTTTTTAATTTGACAAAATTCCTTGAATAAGTGCCACATTGGGGATGCGGTGCTTATTCAGGGGCGGTGCTTAGTTGCTTTTTTGTCCCAAATGGGGTGGTTATTCGAGGGGGGCACTTGTTCGGGGTGCCAGGCACTTACTAGTAAATACAGTATGTCAACTACGGATTGCAGACTGCCTACTCAGACTAGGGAGGCACACAGTCAGAGTACTATGTATTGAATAATTTCCACTGTGGACTGAGTATAAAAATAATGATAACTTGACTATCTATGCTACGCCGAATGTGACAAAATGTCAAGTCCCCTAAAAATAAAACAAGTCACACCATTTATAATCAAGTTGCCAACAATTAGCATCAATTTGTTTGTTGACCAAATCAACTTCCTCGCAATTTATGTCACTTCTCTTGTTGTGCAATTCATGTATTCAAGGCCCGCGCATCGAATGTCAAGCTGGATAATTTCAATTCAAGATGCTTGTTTTATAAATCAAGAAGGGAGAGAATAGCTTTTGATCAATTGTATTTTCGAGGGGGACTGAACACCTGTGGCAAAATGATTAAACGCGAGCAAATCTGAGCGAGACAGTGGCCGCTGAAAGTATCGAGGATCTTGGTCTACAGGCGAATCTTTCACTCAGCCCAAGCACAGGAATACTCGTTCCTCGCATGTCGCTATAACTTCACCCAGTTCCCGAAGTTGTGAAGAGTAACTCGCTCAGAGACCCAATTGCGAATGATTAGCGAAATGAAGCACGTCTACAACAAGCAGTTTGAGTAACCAATATAATCCACCAGAAAATTATGGCTAGAAAAACTGACAACAGGAGACATTAGGGAGTTTAAGAAACCAAGAAGGCTATGGCGCCGAAAACGTTACTTCAAACTATTAGCTTGAGCTATCCTAAGTGCTAAGTGTTTCAAGACGTTTCCATCTTGTTTACGTTGTATAAGATAGGCGAAGTATTCGATAACCAGAATCGTACGAATGGATTTGAAAAAAAGAGAAAGAACAAAAGATTCACTGTTTGTTGTCCATGTTGTCGTCAAAACCCGAAAATTGGTCATTTTACGTTGTTGTTTTAATGAGTACGAGAGTCTGCCTTACAAAAATGCATGCTGCACGTGCAGCATGATAATTTCTTCCTCTTTTAGGGCCTGTTTAATTTATAAGAGGCGAGCCAGCCCTGTTAGACGGGCTGGCCCGGTAAAAGGGATGAAGTGTTTATATGGACGATTTCAGCCAGGTTTACCGGGATGAATTTTAGGGATTTGTTAATGTGTCTTGTAACCGTCAAAGTCACGCATGGGGTACCTGGTGAATTTTCTTGCTTTGACTTTCGAAACGAAAGGTTCATTTTAGCACTAGCAAGTACGGAATGGCATTTTAAAACAAAAGATGCAAAAATAATCCTGTGATTATGCAAATCCGACTACGTTTTCAAGGCAACCCACACGTCATGAGAATTTTTCATCCCAGCAAACTGGGCTGGACCGTTTATATGAGAATTTTTCAGCCTGGCTTGCCGAGATCTCCGTAGCTCAGACCGGGATCTCGGCAAGTGGGCCAGCCCGCCTTCTGATATAAACAAAGTGAAATTTTACTAAATAAAAACAGGCATGAGCCGAGATCTTGGCAAAGGGGGCCTAGCCGGACTGGCCCGCCTCATATATTAAAACAGGTGATATTACTGTTTTTTGGTGTTGTCGCTGCCGTAGCAGGCGTCATTTCTTAAACTCCCTATTGGGACGTTAAATGGGTTGCCCACCATTACTGGTGCAGTTCCCCTCGAAAATAGAATTGATCAAAAGCTATTCTCTCCCTTCTTGATTTATAAAACAAGCATCTTGAATTGAAATTATCGAGCTTGACCTTCGATGCGCAGGCCTTGAATAAATGAATTGCACAACAAGAGAAGTGACATAAATTGTGAGGAATTTGATTTGGTCAACAAACAAACTGATGCTAATTGTTGTCAACTTGAGTGTTAATTGTGCAAGTTGTTTTATTTTTTAGCGGACTTGATATTTTATCACGTATGGCGTAGCATAACTATCACTGTCTAGCTTCCAGAAACAGTCATACTGCCTTGAAAACCTGAAACTGTCTCTAGGGAAAATTTTATGAAAAATCTTACCTTACAGCAGAGTAAAGGTCCAAAGTGGCAATTTATCCAAGAAATAATGATCCATATGAAATGACCAGAATACACAGAAGATATGGTAGTGTTGCATTTATGGCAAAGGGCAGACTTCAGGCTAAAATTTGGATTTTACCAAAATTTAAAATCTTCTGATTTCTTTCTAATTTTTTGCATGTCATATAAAGATACGCCATGAAATGGTATCAATGAGCACATCCTAAGGACAAGCTGAGCTACCTGCCATTTGCCCTCTCACTTAAAGACAAATTATGACAATTAACCTCTCTGATATTCCACCTGTATTTGTATGTTTGCTATGTTCTTCTCCAAAGCAAAAGTAAGGGGATATGCAAAGTCTAGCCTTGATTTGAGGTGTTGTCGCTTTATTTTGTCTACTAGGTGATGCAAGCCTATCAAAAGTCAAGAGCTGACAGTCAGCTTGCCCCTCATGTGTTTCGCATGTGTCAGGACATCCTCAGATCAATGCACTACTCTTTAAAACGTCAATGTTGTGTGTTAGCAGGTGACAGTGCATCAGGGAAGACAGAGTGTTTAAAGCATATTCTATGGTACATTGTACATGCTACAACACTCACTAATGTCAGCCTAAAGCCAAAGTTCTCACAGGTAGAGTGTGTTAATTAAACATTTTCTGTGGGGCAGGTACAAAAGTCAGACTGGATCAACTTGTATTGCTCAGTTTGTATCGAGCAAAAAACGGTTTTCTTAACCTATTCGACATTTGCCGCAATTTCACCAAGGTTACCTTAAAGATTAGGGCGGGGACAATTTCTTGAAGACCTTTTTTTACGTCGATCCAAGGTGAGCGATCTGAGTTGATCCGGTCCAACTTTTCTACCTGTGTTTTTCTGTGTGCAATTTGTTTATTTTAATATCAGATTCTTTGTCCAGTACTTGCTACCCTTGATCTACTGGCACTCTTGTGGAGATATATGTCTGATCACCTATATTCATGCACAATTTGCACTTACATCTTAAAATTTAGAGCAAATTTGAGAACTAAAAATAACCAATTTCAACTACATGTAATTGTAAAATGGCCTTTCATTTAGGAATTAAGAGAAACCCTATTTGGAAGTACTTCACTAGTACTGTTTGATCATTAGATAACAGTTTGAACAACAAATGCCCCAGGCTAATAAAGCAGACCAGGTAGCTGAACATGCATTAATTTTGAGCACTCACATCCACAAATCAACCTAATTAGATGCATGCCCAATTTTGACATCCAACATTTGTGAAGTGTCCCTTTATTTGAGTCTAAGCCTAAGTGCTACATATTTCCAACAATTCCAACCATATTAGGTTAGGGTAAAAGCCTCGCAGCCATTCATAGGCTATAGGTTGCTGAGCAAACAACAGTAAAATGGCCTATTCTAGACATCCTCGAATTAGGTTTACTTGTGAAACACAAGTTGATGGAAAAC
This sequence comes from Montipora foliosa, assembly GCF_036669935.1. Classification (NCBI taxonomy): domain Eukaryota; kingdom Metazoa; phylum Cnidaria; class Anthozoa; order Scleractinia; family Acroporidae; genus Montipora; species Montipora foliosa. Next base: position 20,086,920 of record NC_090873.1, read on the forward strand.
TGTGTTTCCTTGATGTTTCAGTGGACATTTCAGGGTTTTCTTGTAAGACCTTGATTTATCCAAAAAAAGAACTTACACTGGGCTTCTTACAAATTTTCTGAGTTTTACTTCAAATATAAGATTGGTCTAATTCGTACGCTGGTTGGTAGAAATTTAAAATCAACAATACCCCCATTGGATCGGACAAAGATCTTCACTAACTCTCTTTAACCCTTCAATGTAATTCTTTTCCATATCATTTGATAGATAAGATAATTTAACAGTTTAACAGTTTCATGATGAATGATGACAGAGGCAGCCAAGAGTAGAGAACACCCACTCGCATTCTTGGTGCGCAGTTGCCTATGTTGAAGCCCATACGGGCGTATGGAAAACCCAGAAATCCGGAAACGGAACCTGAACCGGAATAGGAAAAAGAAGAAGAAAGGTCGATGATATCCAGTTGTCTTATTTCAGCTAAAAGAGTTTACACACTTTAAACTGCAAAATTGATTTTTACTGATATTGTCGCGTTAACATTGAGACTCCTCCTTGTCCCTTGGTGGCGTGGGAGCAAATTTGTTGCTGAAGCCATGGATGAAAGGAGTCCACAAAGAAAAGTAAAAGACAAAAGAATTCTGAATCACCTTATTTATTGAAATAGAATATTAAGGTAAACAACTACGAACCTCACCTTCCAGATCTCACCGCACTGGAGATCTGGAAGAAACACGGGAAAGGTGAGCACTAATTAACCTGCATGGCAGGTGTTTGCGGGGGAAAGAGAAGGGAAAGGGAGAACCACGGGAGAATGAGGAGGGTGCAAGTGAAAGGACCCCCTAATTAATATGCATATACATAAGGCAGCTGCCAAATCACTAACTGTCAAATGGCATCCAATCAAAAACGTTCACAGGAAAATGCGCTACGCAGGAATGTTGTTTACCGCGCCATTATTTCGAAAACTCTCACGGCAGAGAGTAGTGTGAAACCAAAACACTGTCGCTCGAAAAAGGAGCAGTCTTTCAACGACGTGTGACGAGTTTGTGAAACGTGTTTACTGACGCAATATGTCGCAACAAAATCTTGTGTGAATTTGTTCAGACCATCACTGAAAAAGAAATCGTTTGGTATTGTATGCCACCCTGCAGAACGACTAACAAATGTGGCTGGAATCCATTTTTTAAAAAATATTTTGAAAATTCTTCAGAACTTGTTTGCAACGTGTGTGTAAGGAAAATTAAAAACTGTTGCATAATCTCGAATTTCTATCCAAAACGTTTTGAATCAGATCAAAAAGTTTGCGGCCTTTTTTAAGATTGTTTACGTGAGAGCTCGAAAACAAAGTGACGTTGAATTCAACCGCAATGTTGGTGTTGATTGACACAAATTCAATTCTAGCTAGCAAATTACAATTTATACCATTAGAATCTGAGTGTAAAAATTCGAAAAAACAATAGCATCCTCCCCTTCTTCCACGCGCGCCCTCCTCGTTCAAATGCCTGCCACGCAGGTTAATTAGTGCTCACCTTTAATTTCCCACGTTTCTTCTCGATCTCCAGTGCAGCGAGATCTGGAAGGGGAGGTTCGTAGTTGTTTACCCCTAACATTTTATTCCAATAAATAAGGTGAATTTCTTTTGTCTTTTGTGGACTCCTTTCATCCATTGCTTCAGTTAAACAACTTTGCTCCCACGCCACCAAGGGACAAGGAGAAGCCTCAATGTCAATCATTTTCGTAACTTGAGCCGTTTAAAACATGTCAAGTGATGCCAATGGTACAAACTTTGTAGTCACAACAATATCCTGAAAAAGCAAATTTGCAGTTTAAAGTGTGTAATATAACATTCACCTTTTTTAGCTAAACTAAAACAACTGGATATCATTGACCTTTATTGTTCTCATTCCAGTTCCGGTTCTGGTTCCGGTTCCGGGTTCCGGTTCCGGATTCCGGATTTCTGGGTTTTCCATATGCCCAGCCTGTACCGTATAACCTAAGATCAGGCGCGCTACACAGTCTACCAAACCACTGAAACAAACTAAGAGAAGCCAGGACTTCTTTACCACCAATTAATATCATAATAATATTAGAATCGAACATTATTAGTTCCTAAATATCGGACTGTTTAATACAGTCACTCTGTAACAATCTGACTTTGAATGATACGACTGGATACCCACCCGCAAGCGAGTTCTAGCCTCCCACAAAGGTCGAACAATTTCACCAAGTTCCTAAAGTCTGCTATCTATATACCGGTATGTTCACTAGTTTTCAAGCCACATAACCTAGTCTTAGAACTACTCATTAAGACAATCAATTTCAAATGGATAAAGGGGAAAGTTACTGTTAATGTCTCCTGTACCACCTCTGCCAGTCTTCTTACTATTTCAGCCACCATTCCTAACTTTCCGATCCTTGCGAGCCCTCATTCAACTACATCAGTGGTTACCATTACCAAGGATACGAAATTGAAGGGCAAGTCATTCATGTGTGAAGTTCGATTCAAGAGTTGCAAGTTGAAGTCGAATGTGAAATACAGAATTTTCCACTTCAATGTCAAATTCACAACTTCAATGTTGGATATAAAACTTCGATGGTCAATATGTCAAATTCTGATGTTGAATTTTGACAGAGATATAACTCCATACTAATTACGGTTGACTACGATTCTAAATTAACACTAACGGAATAAACTATACAGTTAAGGAAACAAGGAACATGCAGGAGCGAAACAAAAAGGAATTTTGTGACAGTTATACTGGCTAGCTTTTTGTAGTGGTATCAAGTGTTCTGCTAGAGACTGGATTATTTTTCTGGCAAAGCTCGCATATAGAAAGCTAAACTTCCAAAGACAGTGCTCTTTTTCTGAGGACGAGATGGAGAGACAAAGTTCATTCTGATTATTGTTCACATTCTTCATGTTAGACTTCTTTCTTTAAAAAATCTTTGCTGTCACCAGGTCCAGTTCATTCTGGAAGCTTTTGGAAATGCAGTCACTCATCACAACAGCAATTCCAGCCGATTTACATTGTACTGGGAGGTCTACTTTTCTCCTCAAGGCAAATTATCTGGAGGTGAGAAAAAATTGAATTTCTCCTAAGCTGTCCTTTTTAGTGATTGTCTTGTAAAAGAAATATATGGGATGTTGTGATCCAGGTAAGGTTAGTAAAATTTGTGCAGTCAATTATAACATTGTACTCATCTCAAGGAAAAATGTGTACCAATTTTCTCCTGCTATGAACTATCTTCTTTATTGATCATGAGTCATCTGCTTGGGAGGAAGACTTTGATGTCTTTCATGATATATCTTCAATTTATACTGTCTTAATGATATTACTTTACTAATTTCAACACCTCAACATTACAATTGACTACCCTTCAACATTTTTAGTAACAGCAGTATATGTAGAGTGTTAATGTCATGTGATCCTTCATACAGTACATGTATTTATGTGGCTTACATGTAGTTCACACTGAAAGGTCAAATTGTACTCCTGTACAAAGCACTCACTTTTTTTCTCGAGTTTGCCAAACCATGATTGATTGCATGATACTTCTCTTAGGGCGAAGTTGTTTGAGGTCATATTAGAGCTTATCAAGATTATCACCATGGCAGCTTCTAAAGCCGTGTTCACACTTAACGTTAATATAATTATGATCAACGGAAGTATAATTCAGGCTATCACACTCCATTTAATTTTATTCAATTATAATTTTGTTTACATCTACAAAAATTCAAATACAATAGGGTAACATCACAGTGTGAGACAAAATGGCGCTGTATCGCGTGGCTGCCACAATCATCATCACCATGCTTGAGGTGAGGAGAGAGCCAAGGATATCTTCTGAGAACAGAAGATGACAAATCCAAATCTTTGCTCCATAAAGCGATTAGAAGTTTCGTCTGCTCATACCACCACGTGTTTGCCATTCTGTTCAATTACGCACTGTAATTACTTCAAACAATCCCCTTGAGGTTGTTTGAAGTAATTATAATCCAGTTATATTCCGTAAGGTCGCAATATTAGCAAGTATGATAAATACTGTAAGTAACAGACAACTTTTTTAAAAGACATGTTTCGGCATGCTTATGCCATCATCAGTTTAATGAGTTCCTAAGTGTGAACAGTACGGTTGTGAGTGCTGGCGAATGACCAAAACAGATGAGAAAAAGCTGGATGCATTCTTACATAAGAGCCTTCGTCGGATGTTTAAGATCTACTCCAGCCAATGCGGTTAACAAACAAGGAGATTAGAGCAAGAGCAGGATTGGAGACAATAAGTAAGCAAGCGGCAATGAGGAGATGGACGTGGTTGGGCCATGTCCTCAGAATGGACCATTGCTCACATCCACGAATTGCTCTAACATGGGTGCCTGAAGGCAAACGGAAAAGGGGTAGACCGTGTGAGACTTGGAGAAGGACTATCTAAAGAGAGATGAAAGAGAACAGTTTAGGAACATGGGCAGCAGCAGCATCAGCTGCGGAGGACAGAACAGCCTGGAGGCAGAGAGCCTACAGCCCAATTCTCCACTTGGAGAACGGATAAATGATGATGAAGTGTGAACAGTTATAAAGTCTACGGGTAGATGAAAAAATTATTACGTGACGTAATACAAAAGCAGGTACAATTTACAGCGTGACACCAAACATCAAGGTGTAAACTAAAATGAGAAAAGTGTTGTAATGCTGCAATTGTTTGTTAAGGTCCGGTTTGATCTTATTTATATAAAAAGCTTCTTTGAGTTTTAAATCAATTGAGTTGCTGGCAGAATCCAGAATACTAAAGCACGAAGGGGAGTATTTGTTGTTACATAAAGGAGATGTGTCAAAATACTTAAAAATATGCGAGTTTTTATTAGTTTCCATGTGTTCCTTTATCCTGGTAGAAAAGTGGCAACTAGTTTCGCTAATATACAATGGGAATTACAACACGCACAAGAAAATTGGTAAACTACCATGGAATTTAGAGCAACAGGAGTATGATCTTTAACACTAAACATGTTTTTAATTTTGAATGAAGTGAAAACTAATTTGATAGTTAGGTCAGATTTGCTAAAGCGCTTTAGTAAGCTGTTGGAGTTTAAGTTTCGCTATTTTTGGAATAATGGCCGACAAAAGGGAGTTTAAAATAACGTGACTGTATTATATTGTCATGATTAGTGTTCCAGCTTTTTTGAGAAAAAGACCCGTCAAGATACCACTTGAAAGTTCTGTCAATAATGTGCGAGGGAAATGAATTACGTTTCAAGGTTACAAAAACGGTTTTGTAGTGTGTGCCTCAGTCAATCTGTATGCCTCAGTCAGCTGGGGGCACACAGTTTTCCATAAGATCTAAACTCTTTCTCATGATAGCTTTTTAAGTTTACTCTCAATCTGGAAGTTTAAATTAACGTAAAGGACCCAACCTGACAAATAACCAACATAAAGCTTTCATGATCAATTATTTCTTTAGTTTATAAACTACTTGTTCATATCAACACCTACTCAACTTCAATAGGCTAGGTCTAGTGATGGACTGGTTTGCTCTGTATAGAGTCCTGTAGATCTAAAAAATCCAATGGTCCACTATAGGCAGGTACAAAAGTCAGACAGGATCAACTTGGATCGCTCACCTCGGATCGACATAAAAGAAGGAAGGAAGCAGGAGAGTCAAGCTTGATAATGTGTATTCCCAGTGGAGATCAGTCTACACAGGTCTCCCACAAGGGTCTCTGCTAGATCTGCTATTATTTAATGTTTATATGAACGATCTTAATTACTGTGTAAAAGGCACTTCTCTTAGACTTTATGCAGATGACACGACCGCATACGCCTCTGATGCATCTCCTCTATTCCTTGAATACTTAATTAACTCTGACTTGGAGATTGTATCGAATTGGTTTCAACAGAATTACACTGTATTTACCTGTAAATGTTAGTAAGACCCAGACGTTGGTCTTTCATTGTACCATTATGACTTTCATCTAGATACATGTAATACCAATGTCAAAATAACAGATAGTCTTAAGATCCTAGGAGTAACCATAGATAGCAAGCTGTCCTTCAAGCCACATACATGTATATCAGAGCAGTTGAAAAAGGCTTGCACTAAAGCATCTGCTTTGCGCAAGGTGCGCAAGTTCATCCCTCAGACTACTATGATAAGGTTATATAAAGCATACATAATAATTATTTACTGCCACATTTAGAGTACTGTTAGTAGCCCTTTATTGCTCAGAATCTCTAATGGGCTGAATGACAAGCTAGAAGATACAAATTATTATTATTATTATTATTGGCCCTCATTAAACCTTCTTAATGAGGGCCAATTTCGTGTTCTCAAAAAGTGCCACCGGAAATTCGACTGCCTCGTTTACGAGATGCTATTCATCCAAGAACTGAAGCCTAGCCTTAACACCCAGAGTGACTCCATCAGTGCTTAACTCTTTGTTTAGCTTGTAGCTTATTTTTTTTAATGAACTATTGTTTTTCTTGTATTTAAAGAATATTATTACTATTTCCTTTTCACTTGATAATGACGTCCGAGAACGTCGAAACGTCGTGTATATATATTTTTTAACCGCTTTTTAAAGATTTCTTAAATGTTTTTAAGAATCGTTTTTTCGCAATTTTTTATGGCTAAATATATAGTTACTAACAACTAAATTAGGTTTGTCAAAATCAATGGAATATAGCCATCTTTTAAATATAGGACATTTACAAACATTACAGGCAAGAAGATGTTTTCAAGCCCTTATGCTTCTGTATAAATGAATGGATGGGCAGGGCCCAAGCTATCTCAGTGAACAATTCAACGTTTTGAATTTCAACTATGATCTACGCGGTGCTGGCTGTCGATTAAAGTTGCCACCTGGATGGGACCTTGCCACCTTGGATGAGATGGCTTGATGGAATTTTTGTTAGAGTCTTGTCTTTTGATTTTTCTAAAGCCTTTGACTCAGTTTCCCACAGAGTAGTGATTGATAAGCTTAGGACTGTGGCCGACATTAATCCCTATAATTTATTGTCAACTGTGTTATTGACTTTCTGAAAGATCATAAACAGAGGGTGTGCATTGATAACATCACAGTTCCTTTCCTGCCTATCAATCGTGGTGTGCCCCAGGGCACTGTTCTGGGGCCCGTACTTTTTACTATCATGATGGTTATATAACTAGTTATAGCTGTCGCTAAAGTGCCAACGAGCCAAGCTTGCGTGATCTGGCGCCTGGCGGCTGCAAACATCACGCGGCGTACTCGTGCGGCACTCTCATTGGTTATCGCTCGGTCAACATTTCATCGCTTTGGTCTACATTACAGCTTTTGGTCTACATTACACTCAAATTTGAAGCGCTTCTGAGATTTCGTCCGCCTAAAAATCTTCTCGCAGCTCTATAAGCTGCCGCTTCGCCAGGCCTTCTGTCTTCAGAAGGCCTGACTCGTTGGCAATTATAAAATTAAAGATATAATTCCCACTTCCAAAAATATCTTGATGACTGAATATGCAGATGACGTTACGTGTAGCATACCTGTTGGGCCTAATGTCAATGACTATGCCTCTAGGGAGGTAGAAAATATTAAAGCTTGGGGAGTGAAGAATTTAAGGAAACTCAATTTGAGTAAAACCAAGGAACTTGTCATGAAAGGAAGAACAACTTTGCCCTCTCCTGATGAAATTGTTGATATTAAACGTGTGTCGTATCTGAAGCTTCTTGGAGTGACATTTCAGGATTCGCCAACCATGCAACTGGAATAAGCATTTTGTTGACTTGATGGACAGAGCTCTTAAGCGTATGCATACCCTCAGAGTGTGCAAAAATAATGGTCATAGTATTTTCGACCTTCAGTATCTTTTTAACTCTCTTACATGTACATTGTATTATGTCACTCTTTACTTACTGTATCTGAGTTTGGGGTGTTGCTGCTTATAGTAAGTATTTGAGTCAAATTGATAGGCTACAGAAAAGGGCATTGAGATTTGGGTGTGTACAGTATGTACATGTAAGATCTATCAAACAGAATATCAAAGATGAGGATTTGAGATTATGGAGTAGTATTGTGGATAATCCCTCGCACCCCCACGGAAAAGCAGAAACCTGCCACATCCCAAGTGTCAAAACAGAGAGGTTTAAGAAATGCTTTGTAAAATTAATAGATGCCTCTTCGACTTTAAATGAATCCTAATTAATTTAGTACTTTGCATTTTAATACAGTTTTAACTGCATTTTACGATATGTTGTAAGTCGTAACATTTGTTTGATGACTTCAATAAAGACCTTATTATTATTGTTATTATTATTATTATTATTATTATTATTATTATTATTAGAGAGTGCTTGCATAAATCATTTTCATATATTTGGGCTAGATTATGGAATGGCATCCCATTCAAGGTGATGGAGGCAAAAGAACTCCCTTCTTTCAAGCGCGCCCTACGGGGCCAATATGAGCCAATAGATTTTTATAGCTTTTACATTAAGTGTTTATAGTACATTTGTATTGATAGATAGTTGGTCGTTTCTAGAATATTTATGAATTGTATTGATAAATTTTATCTTGTAAATACATGTACATGTAGTTTAGGAATTTTCTTTTGTATATTTTTTAGTCAACGTACACATTACGAGCCTCCGGCTCCTGGGTGTTTTACGTGGTCAAAATAAAGTCTTATCATTACGATCATTAATTATTATTGTTGTTATTATTATTATTATTATTATTATTATTATTATTATTATTATTATTATTATTCGAGACTTCAAGAAATCACCCTAGCCCTAATCTTTATTAGCTAACCTTCAATTGGTGAAGTCATATGGCAAACATTGAATACATGTACTTTTGACTTACATGTACATGAGTGAAGTCAGATATCTTGATTAAGGCATTTATACTGGGTTAAGCTGTGGTGTCAACTAAATTTGCAACATAACAGTGATTTAACGACTTTAATGAGTTTCCATGAAAATTTACGAAAAAAAGATAATGTTTTTGTTGGTGAAGAGAATAAGAGAGGAAAAATAATCTTAGACTAAGACTTGTATAAGTTCCTTTGCAGAGGACAGTTTTTTGTGTAATAATATTGTGCAAAGCACATTTACAAATTAAATACTTGGTGTTCAGAGAAAGCAAAATAGGGCCATGAATAAGTCATGGAACTCTATGCACTCAGACCATCCCATTCCACTCCATTTATTTGCATTTAATTTGCACTACTGGTAATTCCTTGTTTTGGTAATAAAATGTTCCTTGCAATTTGAAAGATGTCATCATGAAAGTCAGCGAAACATTTGGCTGCAGCCTCTTAGTTGCAACCAACATTTTACCCCAAATTGTTTTTTGAGCGTGTATGAAAAAGTTACTTCTACTTAGTTGTGTTGTCTGTTATTTTTTGTGGCTGATTCCAAGGGAGGTAATGAACGTTTTTGTTAACTGCAGGAAAAGTGCATCCGTACATGTTGGAGAAATCAAGGCTTGTTCATCAGCAAAAGGTACTGTG
>NC_090873.1:20106377-20126377 GCF_036669935.1 Montipora foliosa
TTAGAGGTGATCTTGATATAACACCAAATTCTCATGACTAGCCAACAAAGATCTCTGTGGTACTAGTTAGGATAATGAACTTTTCGATTGTGGGAATGAAAGGGTTGAAGTAAATTATTAACTGTTTGTTCCTATCTCCAAGGTGTAAGAGTTTCAGTGAAAAAGAGCGTGGATTCTGCGGTTCAAGGGCGTGATAATTTGGCCAGAGCTCTGTACAGCCGATTGTTTAGTTGGATTGTATTGAAGGTGAACAGCTGTTTAAAGGACAGTACTGAGGAATTCAACAGGTACGAGACTGGTCATTTAATGTAGCTTGTAAGGGGGTACCCACGTACTAATGTGACTTTCCTACCTCTCTTCCCTCCCCCCCCCCCCCCCCATTACATTATTACTCTTTAATGGAATGCACCCCCTTCAATTAAGAATTCTGGGCAGCACTTAGATAAAGATCCTTCAATGGACAATTTATCAGTACGCAATGCTCAAAAGGACTTTTTCTTTTCGCTTCTAGTCTTATGAAGCAAAATCCGTCGTTAAACGTGAACTTTGCATTTTTTTTTAATTGTCACTGTAAGATGGACACTCTTCAGCGACCTTTTGTGAGAGAATGCACTGTAGAACTGACCTCTCGTTTGGTCAATTCGTGTCCTTCTTAGCAAACACACACCGGCAAGAGAGAAAACCGGTTCCGTCAGTTTCGAATTTTCTTTCTCATTCAAGCAATTGCCGTGGACTTAAGTCATACCTCCCTTAGCTTCTGTGTCTCTCTGGTAATTTCCACATTGTGAATGTCAAAACTATACCGATTTGTCTCCTCAGGCAGTCTGTTGGTCCAGTTCTCGGATTACTTGATGTATTTGGCTCTGAGAGATTTGAAATAAATGGCCTTGAACAGTTGAGCATCAATACAGCCAATGAACAACTGGCGTATTTCTACAGCCAAAGAGTCTTTGCGTGGGAGCAGGTATTGTTCTCTTGTGGTTTCAACCATCGCCGCTCTTATTTTGAATCTGTAAGTTTGTTAAAGTAAATTGTTGCTTTCTTCCCCATGAAGCAAGGGTTGTTACGGAGTCAACTGATTAGAGTGTAATGTGAAGTACTAAGTATCTACCCCATATGAACCATGTGAGCGTTAGCCCTACTGATGGAAATGGGCCCACACAAGGACAGAGAAAAACTCTGACCAGGGTGGGAATTGAACCCACGACCATCGGGTTAGATCACCGCTGCTCTACCGACTGAGCTACAAGGTCAGACGAGAGCAGGCCGTGGGAACTGACGATGTTAAAGTCACGGCAATGAACATGTACAAGTACAAGGAGGGGTTACGTTTTTGCAAACGTTGGCCGTGTAGCAGGTATATTTGAACACACTTAACTGATTAGAGTGTAATGTGAAGTGCTAAGTATCTACCCCATGTGAACCATGTGAGCGTTAGCCCTACTGATGGAAATGGGCGCACACAAGGACATAGAAACACTCTGACCAGGGTGGGAATTGAACCCACGACCTTCGGGTTAGATCACCGCTGCTCTACCGACTGAACTACAAGGGCAGACGAGAGCAGGCCGTGGGAACTGACGATGTTAAAGTCACGGCAATGTACAAGTACAAGGAGGGGTTACGTTTTTGCAAACGTTGGCTGTGTAGCACTTATATTTGAACAGACTTAACTGATTAGAGTGTAATGTGAAGTGCTAAGTATCTACCCCATATGAACCATGTGAGCGTTAGCCCTACTGACTTCACATTACACTCTAATCAGTCAAGTCTGTTCAAATATAAGTGCTACACGGCCAACGTTTGCAAAAACGTAATCCCTCCTTGTACTTGTTACGGAGGCGTATAATTTTATGTTGCACTCTTCCCCTCCTGTCGCAGCAAAAAATAAAGGAATATTTTAAGGCCACACTTTATCGTAACAACGTAACATAGTCACTGTTTGATAGATAAAACTTGAACTTGTAAATAACTTTGATTGGCATGTAACAGGTAATACGACATGTACGTTAACATAAAAACATCTAGAAAAAAGATTGAGAATGTTCTGTTTTGTAAGACTGTCAAATGAAATTACAGATCGAGTCTGTTTTCCAAGTACAGTAGTTTGTACACTTCCCTTATCTATCCTTAGCTTTCAGTTTCTTGATGCATTTATAATTGAAAAGTCAGAATTATACTTACATTTCTTTTTTTTTCGAATATCCTTGCAGCACCAGGCCGTTATTCTTATAGGGAGACTTTTAGGCGATAAATCCAATCAGCTTTGCGTATAGCATACTTCACATGTGAAAAATATACCGACCATAGTAGAATCACTTAGCCAATCAGTGCAAAGGACTCAAATGGCTACTTAGAAGTGTGGTATTGAAATCAGAACTCGATCTTTGTCTTTCGGAAACGTGGTTTCGGATTCCCGTTGGGGAGTTGGGAGAATTCAAGACAGTTATGCAAACACGCGACGCAGAGTCCGAGTTTGTCTTTGCACAGCACGAAGCCCCGCCATTACACGATTGAATCTGACAGTGATTAGGGACAAGCGGAAACATTTTCCACTTTGTATTTACGAATTCTCCCGTATTTTACAGTTAGTCTGAATTAGGCCCTTGGTCTACTTGTTGCTGAACTGGAAACTGGATTTGTTTTGTTCTTACGTTTGGTCATTTAGATCAGTCTTGAATTTTTGGTATTCTTCATTTAAGCTTTTGGTATCGGAAAAATAAAACTAATTTCAAGTATATGTTTAATTCTCGTTATATACATAATAAATTACAGCATAGAAAGTGCTTTGTCCGGGTTTTTACTCACTCCTTGCAAAACATTGGAAATCTCCCTCCTTCGTTCGTTTGCAAATCGTGAGTAAACCGTACGTCGCACTTTCTATGAACAGAATTATCTATATTTCTCACTCCGCAAGCATAATGCAGGTCAGATAAAACGCGTTCTATAGCGATTCCTTAGCAAACTGTCTCACTTACATGTGTCTGAAATTGAATTTCGTGCTAATGTTTTTTGCTTACCATTATCAGGCAGAACTTGAATCTGAAGGCGTTCGCAGCTACAATGTGCCCTACTATGATAACAAGAAAGCTGTGGAGCTCTTACTAAATGTAAGTTAGAAAACGTGGATTGCCAAATGCAACGCTGCCATGCGATTTCCCGCCAAGGAAAATTGCCCCAACTCTCCCATCCCCAGAGGCTGCCCTGTCTCCCCACCTCCACCCCTACAGTCTGTACGTGCGAGCGGACGGGCGTACACTGACGTCATAACCGAAATTTCTCACATGGATAGATTTACCAAAAAACCTTACCCAGGGTGCTCCGCTGCCTTGCTTTGCGCGCCCGAGCTCCGCTATTAACGGACGAAATGAAGTATGAAATGATACATAAATTGAACTGCGGATATGAAATCAAGTGAAGCTATGATCCTCGCAGTTATGAACGTAATTGAAGTCCTGAATTTTTCAGGCTTCTCTACGCAAATGCTTAATTGGTGGAACAAACTGCAAACGCAATTTCTTCAGATAAAAAAAGCGGGAGTGAAGGTTTCCTTTGGTTAAAGAGTTGATTGACAGAGAAGCTGCCGATATCAGCTTCGGTTTGTTGAGTAGTCTTAAACTTTTCAGTTGAATGGTATCTCTGTATACTCGCAGCTAAATATATAGTATTGTTACAATACTACGATGCTATTTTAGTTAAGATAATGATTAACATTTATGTTTGCTGAATTTGATGATTAGGATTTTGCTAGTTTTAAACAAATATGAACGTTCACAAGTTCCAGATCTTTCTGATTACTTTTTCTTTTCATGCAGGATTCTTACCGTTTAGTATCTTACTTTTTTTCAGCCACCTCATGGGCTGTTATCACTGTTGGATCGAGATTGCAAGTCGTTGCAGAATACTGATGCTGACTTTGTCAAGAAATGTGACTCTCTCAATAAGAAACATCCAAAGTACTCTTCAGCGAAACTTTCTTATCCAGCCTTCACAATTCGACACTTTTCTGGCCAAGTAAGTCAGATTCCAGTCGGCCGAAGGGTAGTACTATCATAAAGCAAGCATCCCTAGTTAATCGCTAATATATTTGCATGGAAACTGAGCAAATGACATCGGGGATGCGAGTCTGTTTTTTTTTTGTTTTTTTTTTTTTTTTTACGTTTGAACTATTTTCTACTGGACACAGTTCGATGCTACTCCGGTTTGAAAAAGTATTAATGTAGCTCAAAAGGTTACAGTTCAAATACCCGAAAGAAAAGTACGCTAATTACTATAATAGGCACACCCTTTCCTTTTTGTAGCAAATTGGTAGCATATAACAGGACTCTTGTAACAACTTTGAATCACCCCTGATGAAGACACTAGACAGGACGGAGCGTTTAAATTTTGGGTCTTCGAATCACAGCTTTCCAAGCTACATTCAAATTTCGTTGAGTCATGTCTGATTGTCAGACTGGTTGCAATGTGAACCTCAACTTTCCTTATTTACTTCCAGTTGACTCCTTATTACAAAAGAGACGCTATATTACTGCAAGAATTCCAAACGTGAGACCACTTTTAATGAATTTACATTATTTTATGCAAAGCCTAATGTGCTTTTCTTGGAATGCGATTGGACGGTGTGGCAAATGAAGTAATGAGAACTTTAAAATTAAAAAGTGCTTTCGATTTTTGGATTTCGCTCGCTATAATTTTCATGTGTTTTCACGCAAAAGAACATCACACGTAGAAATCATTTTGGAATAATGTAAAATTTCGTTAACTGTAGAAAACATTGGCCTTTTTTAGTATTCTGTTCAAAAAAGGACGTAGTACTTAAGTCAAGTCTTTAAATACTATGCACGAAATTACATTGGTTAATATGACCATGAACGAACGCGGTAACCCCCTTTTTTAAGTGACCAGAAGGCCAAGATGAAACTTTTGTTAAAGGTTTAAGAAATTTTTTACTGCAAACTCAGGGCCACCTATAAAGAATCACATAATTAAGGTGGCTCTGAATCCACTGTACAGAATTTTTTGAAACTTTGCAGAAGTTTCATCTTGCCCTTCTGATCACTTTTCCGAAATAAAAAATGGGGGTCGCTGAGTTCGTTTTTGAGATATGAGCAACTAAAGACAAAATAAAGGGTGTTTTTACAGGGCTTGCCGGTTGCCACAGTGACATATTACGTCACAATAGTGACTGCATCTTGTTCAGCAATAATCCGTGTTTCATTTGGCACCACAATATTGCTAATACATGATACAGCGTTGTAGTGCCGACCTTCTAATAAGCCCGTTGCTTGGAAGCGTTGAGACTGTTTTGAGCCACATTAAGTTTTAAATTTTTTGACCAATGTATGCTCCACCAACGTAATTTAGGACGTCACCCATCCAACAATTTCAAGAGGTCTCACATTCCTCAACAACGGGGCTCAACTTGGAGTACCTTGAGCTTCCCTCAAAAGGCACATGTGCGGCATATCCAAAATAAGCGGTTTTATTAGGAAACTGGCTTTTGCATGTACTCTGCTGGTCGATCGCTGATCTGTTAGTTGTGGTTTAACACGTTAGGCTAATAATTTATCAACAAAAATGAGACTGCAAGTTACTGAAACATAAACGAGACTTAATGCCGAGAAAACATCTCTGTATAGATAATGAGGTGCGAGTGTCGACTCGTTAAACGACGAACATTTTGATGGGCTATATTTTTCAGAGTAGAGACAGGACTACAATAGCTACATTCCTGGGCAAAAATAGTTACGACCTTTCTCAATTTGTGCTTTTGGATAACAACGATAACCAAAGCCCCACAGGGACCCCATTCCTCACCCCAAGCCATGTTGTTAATATAGAATTATAATGTGCACGCTGAAGGTGAATACCGAGCGTTTTATGTCTACCCTTGAAAATAGATCTATATTTAAACATAACTTAGTATAGTATAGTTAAGTTGTAATATAGTCCTTAAAGATTAGTTTATTAATATGTCCAGGATTACAGTCTGAATTTCAAATGAATTCTCCGCTTGCGAAGTTCCCAAGCGACTGAACGAGCGAGGATTTATTTAACTAAACGGATAGACGTCTTTGTTCGATTAGGGTTCCTTAACTTGGTAGAGTATCAAAATGTTATGTTTAATTTTAGGTGACATACGTGGCTCTTGGATTTCTTAACAGTAATCGGATCATGCTTGGTGAACTTTTCTTACAATGTATGCAAGGTACGATCAAAGAGAAGTTTCAAATCATACCACAGTGTTGTAAAGTGAAAAAAAAATGCTATGAAGCCCAGTCGTAAGTCGTTTTCACACCCTTTTCATGCACCCTTTTTATATAAGCAGGAATTAATAACACAGAAGGGATGGAATAAGACCCATCAGTTAACGATATTGTCTTTTGTTAGAACGGCTACTGCTAGATTTTTGCGAGAACAAAACGTAGCGGCATTGCTTTTCGGGCACGATTTTGCATTTAGCACGTGCAATCCCTCGTGCAGCTACTTGAGTGCGGACCAATCAGGAGAGTTTTGGTCATTAGGCCCAATCTGATTGGCCTTTTTTTTTGGCGAGACCTATATTCTAAATTTAGATAATACCGTACACTGATGGGCCGAGGCCAAATAAGAGAGATCGACTGGAACTTCTGGGTTATGAACTTCTCATGCAAGTACCCTGCGTCGTTGGCAATTGACTGCACTTTCGTCGCACGGGGTACTTACTAGAGAGAGGGGAAGCCATGATTGGAGGCTTTTCGCCTGTGACAAGAGTGACACAAGTCAACCGGAAACCTTGCAATAACATTCTTTGCTTCTGTGTGCCCGATGATGACACCCTTCGCATAGTGTGCACCGATAGCTATGGACTATGCAAATTGGCCAGCAAATATTTGCCTGGTCTCACTATCATACCAACGCAAAAAACGCAAAAAGAGTATTTTTGTTGTCTTTTTTAGGAAGTGACAATGAATTTTTCAGCAAACTATTTCAAACCAGACTCTCGAAGACAGGATCCTTTGCGCTACACCCTGAAATGTATGTAATATTCACAAGTATCTCTATTTTACTGCCCAATGACAATCAGGTTCAAAGTGAAAAAAGAACGATATTAAAGCAAATGTGTGGAAGTTGTGTGAAGTTTGGTTATCAAGCTGTTGCATGGCTGTCAGGACATGGCAACTCTTTTATACCACATTTTCGAAAATACACTCCTCTGCATGAGGACCTACCAAAAGCGGTCGATACTCGTTTGTCGTTGTATTTTGTAACTCCTGCTTAAAGCGAGGCTCCTCCATAGAGCAATGCATTCTGGTCGAAAGTGCGATGCATTAGACTTGGCAATTTCAAGTGGGGTAGTGTCATGACTACTGAGGCATCTAAATGGCCTACATTCCGATATAAAAAGTAGATGATGTGGTTACTCATAATAATCACGTTATTAAACTGGCAAAATGCATTTGGAATTGATCACTAGCCAAATGGCGCCCTGTGTTATGTTAAAGTGCTACTATGACCAAAAAGTCTATTTTTATTTTTATTTGGATTTTGGAGTGACCCAAGTTTTAAGCCTTGGTTTAAAAAAGATACCTGTTTATTTTAACTGGAATTTTCCAGTGAAATGGTCCGCCATTACTAACTTTAACTCGCAAAATTAAACTGTTATAAATATTCCTTCTTAAGGTAATCAAGCTTTGGAACGATCTTCCATGTGATGTAATAAATTGCACTGATAGTCCAAATATTAACAAGTTTAAACTAAGATTGAAAAATCACATGAATATTTATTGAATGGACATTCTGTACTTCTTTTATTGATGTTTTCTGTGATTTATTTTATTTATTTTATTATTTTTATTTTTATAAAGTGGCTTTTATATAATTGTTTAATTTTATAGCTATATTTATATATATCTGTTGATTCCTTACTATTTAGGAGATCCTTGACATAGGGTTAATCTCTGGGTTTACTTTTTCCTAACTTATATATAGTACTTTTTGTTACAGTACTTGTAATGTTTAGAAATAAAATATTGTACAACTCACCAGTTTAAGAATGCAATGCGTGTGTACGCGGCTAAATTAATATGCAGCACGGGAGTTTCGGGCTTTCAGACTTTTAAACCCGTGTTTTGCACATATAATAAGCTGCGTTTACACGCTTAAATTTTAAGCTAGTGAGTCAATGACGTCACTTTTCCCTAGAACCAACCCTCTGAGGTCCAATCGGTCAGTTTGGAACGTGAATAATGGCGGACCGTGAAATCCAAAACTTACACTCAAAGTAAACTGCCTTTGGATAAAAATCAATGCTTAGAATTTTGTCAGTCAAGTGTTAAGCAATCACACTTTCAAAATCTGAAGAAAAAAAGGAAGTGATTTTTTTATCGTAGTAGCACTTAAAAAAAATATGTGAAGTACTTTAAAGCAGAGCACCAGTGTTCTGCTAATTGCACTGATTGCAAATCAACTTAACGCAGATTACATTCAATCAATTGTCGGTATGTGATGAATAGCGAAAACCGAAGTGCCTGGATAAAAACCTTTAGGAACAAAATGTAGAGCCGAACATGGGAATCGATACCTGGCTACATAGGTGGAAAGGAGAAACTTCTCACCATTGCGACAATCCTCCCCTCAAAACTACTTTACAAAGAACCAGGAAGCAGTGATTTGACACGAGCAAATCGACGACCGTCATTTTACATTGTCATTTTTCCCGATCTAAGTATAACCTGCTTCAAGCAAAGAAATAAAGATTTTGAGCAAAAAATTTCGATTTGTCTGAAACACTTTCTCATCACTGGCTTTCCATTTTAATACCAATGCAGATCTTTCGTTCTAGTAAAGCATAGTTAATGCATGGAGATGGTTACGAAACTCAACAAGTCTTTTTGTTTCATGCTTTTTTTGTCTGTATTTTTGGCCTCGATGGTGCACAAAACACACCTTTTTTGATAAGATAAACAATCAAATCTTTCGATTAAATTATGCGCAACTTATTTACGAACCCGCGCGGAGCGAAAACAAAAGATTGTGCACCGTCACGGTCAATTCAACATTGATTGTGACAACATGGTTCTCGCATTTGAAGGATTTAAGGTTTTGTAACCAGCCCCTTGATTAACTTTGAGTAAAGTAACCAAATGCAGTGCGCACTTAAAACAATCCTCATCCTATTTCTTTCAACAATTTCTAAAGTAATGTTTTAGGCTTATCTGATAAAACCATATGCTTTTTTTTGAAAAATAATATTTCAGACCTTTTAAATCTGTCTTCTCTTTTCTTTCCCAGGATGGAAACACCCAGTGTGTTGATGCAAAAGGGTAAATTGAAAAGGTAAAACTATCTATCTCGTGATTTCTTATGGACAGTTACTGAATAGGCCGGTTTCATGTTTTCTCGGTTAGACTGGATCTAGCATGAAATGGAGGCTAATGTGGGGGAATTGACTATTTTCCCAATTCCATTATGCAATACGTTTTGGGGGATCTTTACATAAAAACAGTAGAAGTTATTTACCCTTGGGACTGTATCATCCATTGTTTTAATGCAAATAACCCCCCAAACTGAACTGTATTATGGGATTTGCGAAAACAGCGAATACAGTTGTCACGTGTTGTGGATGACAGGATGAATGCAGCAGGTAACTGCGGGAATCTGTAGGTTTATAGTCCGCGATTGTAGATAGTCCGTTGCCGTTGAGTGAGTGTTTGATGTCGAGAAAGGCTGATAAATTTTCAAGCCGGGTAGAAAAACTTTACTGTCGTAATTTATGGGTTACCGGTAAATTCCTCTTTGGTTGATGAGGTAGCGCCTACGCAATCGTTGTGTAACGTTTAAAAAGATCAGGTTTGGGTCATTGTATTGAGACGAAAATCTGTTTTCGAGATATCCTGCGAAAAGGTTGGCTTCAGTATCCGGGTCCAATTTAGTTTTGGTTCCCGTGTTAACACCGTTGATTTGTTTGGAGCTAATTAATTTTTCTGGAGTTAAATGTTTATAGCAATGTGGCGTAGAATATCTAATTTTATCAACGCGAAAAAGACGGCCACGAAATACAGTAAACACCCGCATATAATAAGTGGTGGATTAAGAACATCAGGCAGAGATTTGGCCAGTAAAGCACCACATTAATAAGAACAAATTCAGCCTGATAAATAAAACATGTTCTTAATGCAAATGAAAAGGGTATTAGAATAAGGAAATGACAATACAATACAGTAACTCAATATCAAAGTACTTTTTTTTTAGGACCATTACAAACTCTAAAACCAGTTTTAAGAACATTTTAAGAACACTTTTAGGCTAATTTCTCACTTAGCACCCCTTAAATAAGAACACGATGAGCCTGAAACCTGAAATCAGTGTTCTTATATGCGGGTGTTTACTGTAGTTCGTGTGCATTTAAAAAACGTACTCAAAATTACGGCTCATGTTTATCTTCATCACTAACCTCAATTCCTCCATGTTATTTTCCAGCTGCCGTTCTAAAATTACTTGAAATTATTTCCCTGATATTTTTCCCATCCTTTAGCAGAGGTTTTTCCGTGAAGAATTATTTCGAACAGTCCATAAAAAGCAATTATGTTTGCACAACCACCACACAAAACCCTTCACTGAGGCGGCCATTTTTACGTGATACTGGTCAGATTGGCATACACGGAGAGGGTGGACGGACGCACGGTCGCTGATGACGTCGTAGCTAAAACCAGGATTTCTTTCATCGATGGGTTACCATATTTTCTTAAGTATGGTACTCCGCTATTATAAATTACTTTGCATGAAGACTTCAAACTTAAGCAATGTCTTAGGCACTTTTTTGAACGGTATTTTTGCATCATGATGGCCAGAATTCCCTGCGATTCAAAGCGCAAGTCACTTTTAAAACATGACACATGGTCAACTTAACATGAAGTGCGAAAGCACTGTTCTCGCTTTTGGACTCGGGACTACGTAGTACAAAATTCAGAACTGTCGTTGATGATATTTTCGCCTCGATTTTATTTCTTACGGGCTTATTGGTTATTGCTCCGTAGGAATCCAACAATAAGACACAAAGTTGCTGTGTAAGTATGCCGTTTAAGACTTTTTATTCTATAATCATTATCCACAATTGCATCTGTATAATAATTATGTGTTAACTGTGTTTTCGTATGGTATGGCCCAGTAGACGTGCCAAAGGTAGACTTGACGAGATGACTATTTTCTTTCGATGGTGAATCGGGGATCTTCGGAAAAAGTCGGAGTGCTGCATGGAGCACTGGGATTTTTTCCGAGTATCTCCCAATCGCCTCCGAAAAAGTACATCGCATCGTAGCATTAACCAGGTTAAACATTCGCCATCTGTGTCATTACGAGGGTACAATTGTTAAGATAGAGCTGAGGAACTAAGGCACTAATGAAAAAAAAGAAAAAGACACCCTTCGATCTTTGTGTCAAGTTTCTCGAGAATTTTAAGGTATTTTTGCCTTAACTTTGTTGATTAGGCCTTGTATAAAAGTCGTCTTTCCTTTTGTTTTCTCTCATAAACGTGATAGCGCATAAATTAGTTATTTAAATATCTGCACGGGATAGTTTTCGAAAAGTAACTAATTTGTTGGAGGTGGGAACTTAGAGTGGTTGCAGTCATTAAACCATCTGTTAAGCTTTTTTAAAGGGAACCTCCGCTTTATCAAAAAAATATTTTTTAATCACAGGAAATAACCGTTCCAGTCAAGTTACTTTAAATTATTTTCAAAGAAAGTGATTTAATTCGAAATAAATAAGTTTTAGAATCGCCTATGTTTGTTTTCAAATTTCGCGGGCGCAGCCATCTTGAATAATTGTGACGTGTTATGGCTGCGCATGCCCTCTTGTTATTAGACAAAAGCCCTTTGAGTCAGAATAATAGGGCAACCGTAACACGTCACAATTGTTTAAGGTGGCTGCGCCCGCGAAATTTGAAAGTGAAAATAAGCGATTTTAAAATTCACTTTACTTTTCTTGATATAAACACTGTTTTAAAAACAAATTTCGAACAAATTTGTTTGTAAACATAATTTCCTTCGGTTTAAACTGTAGTAAGAGTGGAGGTTCCCTTTAAAACAAATAATTGTAATAGTAAATGAAAGGATGATCGATTGAGTCAAGTTCGCCACAATCAATGATTTTGACAGTTACTGCGCAGTATTAAAATACTGCAAATCTTGACAGTCATTTATCTACTTACAACTTACAGCTCCTTACAACAGATAGATTTGAACACTGAAGTCCAACAGCGTTGATCGTTTTCCTATGTTTGTTCGTCTGTTTGTTTTTCTGCGTTGGTATTGGCAATAAGACTACCCATTAGAGCTTATAGGCCTTAATTTCTTCGAAATTTCAGTTACTTTTAAGTTATTAAAAACATTATTTAAAAACCCTATTTTATGGACAACAGCACCTGATGATTGTTGCGCTTTGCTTCTCAAGATGATCGTGCAAGAACCTTTTTGGTTAGAACGTTAACTTTGCAGATGCGGAGAACGACAGGTGGCTTGGCAATAATGTTTGGGGACTGGGGAGACGGCGCGTGCAATTCACGATTGGCTTTGGTTTGGTTTGCGTTGTCATTGGTTGAAAGTGGCGCGAAGCTTATAAGTCAATAACTAGCCGTTGAATTTATTGTAGTGTGATGGTTCGCTTACGACACTCAATTGGAAACCGCTCTGATGACAACAAAGCGCAGCCAATTGCCTAAGGTTCATATTTTCCACATAAAATATATTTGATGCTTTGAGTTGTGTGCGCAAATGACTAAGTCAAATTATTGTTAAATGCTTTGATGATTGTAGAATGTCTTATCGTTTACGTCTAGCGTGCGACATTTGGCTCATAAAGGGGATCACCGTCCAGTAAGAACTCCTTTTCTAACGACTGGAACTCAATTAAGGGTACGTTCATTCGTTTGAGGCAAACATCATTAAATCTGTCCTTACGGGCAACGGGAAGTAAATAAATGAATTTCCGATTAAAAATTTATTGATGCGTCATCACAAAGCTGTGGGTAATATGTAGTAGCAAACCTCGTTTCGCAAATGCACTATGAGCAAGCTCGGTTTCGACGTTTTCAAATTTATACTCTCATCCCAGAGTGATTCTTTACCTTTGCTCTTTATAGGGTGGGGGGGGGATGAATGGCCCCCGGGAACAAGATTGTAAAAGTAGTGAGTTACCAAGGTCTGTCATCCCCCATTCAAATGGCCACAAATAAGATGATTATGCCACATATGTTGGGACTGAAATAGTTTCCCGCAATATGTAAGAACTGGTAGGGTCTTAGAAAGCATTTGCATGTATGATCTGCGCTTACGTGTTCCGGCCTACAGACGGATCGTCAAACGTATTAAAGGGCATTATCAGTACCGACTCTTTCTTTGACAGTTTGTACGCCTGTAGGGATTGTTGTCAAACTTGCACCCCTATAAAGATAAAAGGATGCGTACGCTGGAATCACCTCTTACCTTGTCAGTTTTTGCAGACCGCTAGGCCAAAGGGATTTCTCACTTCAGTGTCTTTAGTGCGTATGACTATAGAATGCATAAGACAAGATTTCAAGCGTTCGCGCGCCTGTTTTCTTTATTTTTTAGGCATCGATTACAGAACTAATGGAGAAGGTGTTGTCTTGCGAAGTACACTTTATAAGGTATAAAAAGCTTATCCAGAAGTGCTTGTCCATGATCTTTATCAAGTGTGAACTGTCGAGAGTGCTTTGGTTTGAGGATGTCGCTGGTTTGGCTTTTGAAGACTTATGGCCTAAGAACCATAAACCGAAGGCTCCCGCTCTTAACCATTGTTGATGAACTCTTTGGAACTTTGAGAAACCCACAGAGTATTGGTCACTTTGAGGTTGCGTGGGAGACAGGATCGAGAGTCTTACTGAACTGCATTGTGGGTCTGTTTTGGCGACGAGCCACTGTTTGTGCAGTCATAAAGGAAAACATTTTCGTATATTCTTGTACGATAACAATTAACTTCGGGTTGCGTTGTTAGTAAGTAAACGTCGCATGTGCTACGATCTCACTGACCTTTTGACCAAATATTTTCGTTTTCCGGACAATTTTGCAACTTGGCTAGTCTCCTACGCAGCCGTTCTTTGTGTGGTCCCGCAACGCACACATTGCGTTGCACACGTGCGTTGCGTGACCACACAAAGAACGCCTGCGGAGGAGACTGCACCTTTGCAAGTGAGCCGTCGTTTTAAAATTTCCATGATACGATATTCTGGTGGTTTAGGAAGCTTTAACTCCTGGTACTGCATATCGCTTTCTTACAACTTGAGTTCTTGCTCCGCGTACGCAATGATGAAAATGCGTCCCACAATGTAATTCAACAAGGTTTTCGACCCTGTATCCCGCGCAACCTCAAAATGGCCAATTGACGGTTTGCATATGACGTCACGGCGGTCATGTTGGTGCGCAGAACAATGCAGAAAATGCCGTTTGGGAATTTGACTCTATTCTTATGCAAAACTTGTGGGGCTATTTTGTATTGTTTTGTACACCAACATGGCGTCTCATCACGTGGATGCACCCAAGGATAGCACGGAGTTTTCGGTGTTGTTGCCCGGCCCTTGTGGCCTGGCCTCTGCAGCAAAATGAAGTGCAGCAAATGTCGCGGTATTGGCGTTATATCCCAAAGAGGATTATGGTGCACAAGGCTCCGTAATCAGAAACACCCATAAGTCAATGGGTCTTTCCAAAATGCGTGAACTTGTAAATGTAGATGTAACCTACAATCCTGGTCAAAAGTTGTTGGGAAGGTTGCGCGCATCACTTCACTTCACACCTAATTCGATTATTCTAACTATTGGCTGAACTATTTGGGAAAGATCATGCTCTTGTGGCCCCCCTCCCCCATATTCAATGTTGGAAGAAAAGTCACCATTTTGTTTGGTGCAAAATCCAACATTGATAAGGGGGGAGTGACGCTGCCTTCCCAACACTTTTGTCCAGGATTGTAGTTTGCTCAGTTGTAGGAGCTGTGGAGGTCATAGTTTTAAAAATCGCCGGTTTTTCAGCAATATTGATTTGGTTTTTCTGTTTAATGGGTGATAAGATGTAGAAAATATTTAAAATTGTTGTTTCCGTTCGCTGAACTGCATTAAGGGGACCGATCCATAGGAAATATAAAGGCATTCACGATTCGCGAAGAGTACGGAAAGCAAATACCAGTGTGGTGTGGTCTCTGCTGTTTCAGTTTCATGATTGTGTGTGGAATGCTCGAAGACGATTACCCTAACTGTCAAGCTACTCTAAAACGCACGGGCATTTAACTTTCTGTCTTTTGCTTTCAGATGCATCCAGCCAAATTGCCATCAATTGCCGGATAAATTCGATGCTAATCTGGTTCGCAGCCAACTGAAATCATTAGCTGTAGTTGAAACAGCACAGACCAGGAAATTTGGGTACCCTGTGTGGTTCACATTTGAGGCATTTATTGAAAGGTTTGTCTGGCGAATGATTGTCTGATTTGGGACAGTTCGAGGGAAAACTAATTTGGATCCCCCTTTTCTCCTCATTTAACGATTCACGGTTTACCCACAGTAGACCAAAGGTGCGTATTTTTTTCGTCGGTATCTCAAAAACATGACTGTCAGTCTGAATTTCAGCTGTTTACGGAGTAATTTCGTTGGAGAGGTGTCTGTAAGGAGAAGCTCGACGGTGATGCTGTCCGTTGAGGCCTCCAGTCAATGGATAATCGATATGGCAACTCTACAATGCTTTCGCTGTGTTTTGATCATACTTGAGGCAAGCTGCAAGACCCAGACATCCTATGTTCAGACCCGTCCTGATCACTCCTTGAATTTGATCCGGGTAGTCCCTGGTTCAACGTCTCAGCTACACTTGTAAATAGCCAACAGGTTTGCCTCCGGCCAGTTGGGATTCTTAAAATTGAGTTGTTCTGTTCTATTGTTTCATTGGTTATGTTTCATTGGCCTGAAAAGCCCCAATGGGGAGTGATCAATGTAAAATGTATATATTTATGTTTGTTCGACAGATTTGGGATTTCGGTCGGTTTGCATCGGTTTGTCCACATCCGAGACCCGCAGCAACAGTGTCTGAAGGTGCTTCACCGCCTAGATTCACCTGGGGGCTGGAGGATGGGAAACACAAAGGTAAGACATGTTCGTGAGTAACAACCTAATATCTGACTCCACCTTCACTTGGTGCTCCATTTAGTGTCCTGTTTTGTAAATGTCAGCAAGTAGTCTTGTAGATGGTATGTTATATAAATAAATTGTAGAGCTTATTGCAAATCTGGACTTTCTAAAAATTCCGCAGTAGAACAGATCATTTTACAGTTGTATCTAACTAACCTGACCTAAGAATGGAAGCGAGGCTGCTTGCTACCACTTTTGTGCTTTTCTAATATGTTCATGTAGTCTATTTAGAATTGCAACAACACAAGTTACATGAAAACATGCCGCAGTGCGGTCTGTATGAATTCAAGGACACCAGCAGCCTCGCAGCCATTTATTTATAGGCTAGGTCACTGACCAAACAACTGTAAAAAAGGCCTATTGGGCCTATGAGAAGCGTAAAGATATGAGTGTCACAAATTATGTTCAAGTAAACTGTAAGCAAAATGATATTATTAAGTCGAACTGGATCTGCCTTTTACAAACGCGCTTTAAGTTTTTAAAAGAAATTATGTATGAAATACTTTATTTCTCAACAGGTGTTTCTTACTTACTGGTGTTTCGAAGCATTAACTTCATTACTAGACCGAATGATGGAAGTTGCCGTGGTAATACAAAAAGGTACAAGCAATGGCTTAGGTGATGCCCCACCCACCCTCAGCTGATGTGTTTTACTTCTTTATTCTTCATCTATCCTGGCTCCACTACGCGTCCACGTCCCATTAACTAAACTAAGCTAAACGGGGGATAGTTTAATAGCACCAAGGTAACCAAGCAATTGCCGCACAGCTTAGATGTTATTAGAATGCTGCTATTACTACCGTAAAAGACATGAGCTTGATTACACCTGACTTGCGAAATTTTAGGCCTTAACTGTTGGTCATTAGTCGCGTTTCAAAACGAACCGGTAATGCCACAGAGAACTGGATCGAAGCAAGTGAGGGCAAACCATGGATATTGAAAATTCCAGTTTCGGTCAGGTAAAGTTTGGATATAAGTTGCAGACTCAATTTAAAGCGATTTAGATGTAAATTTCTCAGAGCGTCGTCCAACCTGGAAATTGTGAGTTCAAGTGATATTTAACCACTATTCACCGAAGTGGAGGTGGGTAGTGGTAAATATCCACCACTAGCTACCGACATGAGGTGTGAATAGTTGTTTTAGGATATACATGTATACTAACACAGTGAGATAATATAAAACAAAAAAGTGATTTTAACTCATTTATTTCTGCAAAGATTACAATATTTTCAGGCGCAAATCCCGCGAAAGTTGCTCGGAGGTGAATAGTTAACAATTATCCTGCGAAATCGCGCGGAATATCGCCTGATACTTAGCCGACGAGGCCGTAGGCCACGTTGGCTAAAATCAGGCGATATTCCGAGCAATTGAGCAGGATAATTGTTTTATTATTCAACACATTGATGACAAAGCACAATTTTCTACGTTTATTGGGAAAAAAAGCTGGAAAACTATCATTTTTCTCCGCGACACACAAAATTACGTATATCGCAAGTTATTAAATTCTCAACCTCGGATAATGCAATTCTCGTGCTCTGATTGGTTCACTCAATCTCGGTTATCAGCTCATATACATTCGTTTGACTTTATATGGTAAATGATTGCGCTTAGCTTTGCTAAACTAAAAAGGTTTACACCAGAAAGCGAAATTCTTTCGGTATAAAGCAAAAGAAAAACGTTTTTGTGGAAAGTTTAGATCACTTTCGAAGCTTAGAGATACGCGAAAAGGTAAGAAATGTTTTTGTGATGAGCCTGCGTCTGTCTGACCACGAGGTATTACACAACATCGCATCTTCATCAACTTTTTGCGATTTCGCTAGGATTTTCTCGCTTTTTTCGCTCGTATTTCGTACTTCTAAACTTTTGGAGTTTAAGGAATTTAATTAAACAATTATACCATTCGCGCTTGTTGGATATGAGAGTGGTTATAGCCAACTCGGTGCTACGCGCCTCGTTGGCTATTTACCATCTCATATCCAACGCGCGCTGATGGAATAATTGTTAATTATTAAATTCTCAACCTCGGATAATGCAATTCTCGTGCACTGATTGGTTCACTCAATCTCGGTTATCAGCTCATATACCTTAGTGTGACCTTATATGGTAAATGATTGCGCTTAGCGTTGCTAAACTAAAAACGTTTACGCCAGAAAGCGAAATTTCTTTCGGTATAAAGCAAAAGAAAAACGTTTTTGTGGAAAGTTTGGATCACTTTCGAAGCTTAGAGATACGCGAAAAGGTAAGAAATGTTTTTGTGATGAGCCTGCGTCTGTCTGACCACGAGGTATTACACAACATCGCATCTTCATCAACTTTTTTCGATTTCGCTAGGATTTTCTCGCTTTTTTCACTCGTATTTCGTACTTCTAAACTTTTGGAGTTTAAGGAATTTAATAAAACAATTATTCCATTCGCGCTTGTTGGATATGAGAGTGGTTATAGCCAACTCTAGGCTACGCGCCTCGTACGCTATTTACCATCTCATATCCAACGCGCGCTCATGGAATAATTGTTAAATATACGTTAAATATACGTTAAGTACGCACGGCGAATATTGAGCGCGCTATGACCATAATTGGACATTGTTACAATGTGTTGAATTATAATTAAAAACTATTCACCGAAGTGGAGGTGGCTAGCGGTGGATATTTACCGAGCCGCGAAGCGGCGAGGTAAATATCCAACGCTAGTCACCGACACTGAGGTAATATACAGCACAAAAAATTAATTTGGATATTTTCTTCACTTGTCACGGATGCAAATCGGGACGCCATTTTTTCCCGAGTTGCTCGGAGGTAACTAGCACAGGATATTCGGAGTTTGACGAGCCAATCAGTGACGGCGTTCAACGCTATCCACTGTTTTAGTATATACTAACAAAGAATATCCCGAGTTTGAGTAGCCAATCAACGTGCACGTTAAGCGCTATCCACTGTTTTAGTATATACTAATATATATTATCAAGAGGGGATAAAAGGATAAGAGAAGGAATCCCCCAGATAGGCCTTATTCCCATCGTAATACCTTTATAGTTATTTTTAGAAGATGTCAATGTGGGGACTTATGATTGGCTATCACTCAACCCTCTTGGCAACACCGGATCTTGGAGGACATCTAAAAATAAGTATAAAGGGATTACAATGGGGATTGGGCTTATTTGGGGGATTCTTTCTCTTATCTTTTTATCCTCTCTTGATATGATATAGAATATACTTTGAACAACCATGCGCAAGAGACCTTTTCACCGTTTCTGACCCCATATTGGTTGGGGGGCAAACGAAGCTTAAAGTACAGTGAATGTATGGGAATTTTACCGACTTTACACCATTAATTTGAGGAGGTTCGAAATAGTTTCTCCATTTTTCAAACAAATAAACATATTCTGTCCTTAGATACAGTTAGGGTAATCATATCAAGACGAAATTTGGCCAGGGTAGGTATCATATTTTGCTCCAAATAACGTTACCATGGCAACGATATTAAGCATTTCTTTGAGGCTTAAAATCAACATATGTTGTCTTTTTGGAAGAAACGGGACGTTGAAATTTCCCTATTCAGAGTTGCCAGATAATGTTACACAAACGTTTTGAATTAATCTAAGCTAACATGTAAAAAATGAAAAAAAAACTCACCGTCCGGAAGCAGAGATATAAACGAGCAAAGTTGCAAAATCAGGGAAAATGAGGGGGTTACAAGATCAGCATTTACGCATTTATGCAACTTTTATTTCATGTCCATTCCCCAGTTCAAAGATAAGAAATGTCTTATTATCTATAATCATGTCCTCTTAACTTTCTCCCCTTTACCACAAAACCAAGTAGACTCACTGACCATTCTT
>NC_090873.1:20131377-20141377 GCF_036669935.1 Montipora foliosa
TTTTACGTGTTTATGGACCGAGACGAAGTCGAGGTCCATAAACACCTAAAAATGGTATGACACAATGATAAAAATGATCTTTTATCTTGCGGGACCAAGCGAGAAATCCCGAGCGCTTGGGTAGCCAATCACAGCGCGGGATTTGGTTCATCTTGCCCGCTCACGGAGATGGCCCGTACGGCCTAGCGCGCTTTCATTATAAAGCTATTGCGAAAATCCCCGTATGAGGGCCGTGCGCTTTTAGCGTGAGCAGGCCGAAAAAAAACCATACAGCCCTGCTAGGAACACGTACTGCTCCGTGCGATGCGATTTTAGAGGATTTGGTCGCTGTTTAACATCCAAGTTATTTACAGCCAGAAAAGCAAATGCAGACATCATATTAGATAAATTTTTTTATGCACATTTTTGTCACTTATATTGCTCAAACTTCATCTTCTGAGTGCTCATAAATAATGTGAAGAGCCCATATGATAAAATGCTTCTTGACTGAGTTTATGTCGGGCCGGACAGGAAAATATTTGGCCCTCGATCATGGCGCGCGGACAGTCATGACAGTTACTAAGATTTAGCACCTTTCAACCGGATGCGGTTGTACTTGTGTTCTCTTAGGAAACCTTCAAACAGTCTAACCAAAAGGAATGTAGTTGAAACGTTGATAAAGATCTAAGTTCATCAATTTTCTTATCACTAGGATTCAGAGGACAATGATATAGCGGCACCTGAAGTTTGGTGCAAAATCACACTGTTTGAAAGAGAGGAGCCGCGACTAGAATTCAACATTGATCGACCAGCAATTATTATTGATAGTTCTGACAACTCATTTGATGCCACAAGGTATGATTTAAATTTGTTATCCAAATTGTATTGTTATTGCAAGTGAGCCGTGATAAAGGGGTTTATTTCTAACACTGAGAACTTGTCATTGGCTCTGTACGCCTTGCGTGCCTTTGTAGTTAAGGTGGCTCAAAGGAGTTAGCACAATTTGGAGGGATGGCTCTATTGAAACGATTAATTCTACAACATAGCTGTTTCATGTAACGGCAATGTTATGGTACCAAATATTGAAACTAAGTAAGGCTTCGGACAAACGGAAATGAGGGCAATTCTAAGACTTCGAAGACAACAGAAAACGAAATATTTCACATTATATTCCACGAGAAGAGAGCGCTAGATATGAGATGGTAGAATCCCACGATGTGGGTATAATTAGCTCGTATCCCACGCCCCAAAGTAAATTAATTGTTTTATTGAAAAGTATGTTATATGTTTGATTGATTAAAGTTGCGGTTAGGGTTTTTTAGTGTTTGAGATGCGATTTACGAGGCCGTTGATACAGAGGCATACCAGGATGAACTTTAAAAACGTTTAAGCCATTTTTTTTCGGGTCTTGAGTGACAGCTGATACGGCAGTAAATGGAGTCCTTAAAATGATTCTTGTACACTGATACCCCCTTCATGTTATCAGGTGGCAAATGACTTAGCTATCTTCCTTGGCTCGCCCCTTAAAGGAGGTACAGCTCTATAATCGCATTGAAAATTATGAGTGGCCTCACGAACAGTCAATTAATGAAACATTCAACCTAGAATTCAAACTGTTATCTTTGCTTTTTTTAAGAATCGGACTGGGGACCCTACCTCCAAGCCCTGACGCAAAGGTTACAAAAGTGAGGAACTGTGTTGGAAAGGTAAATATTTAGAAAAGCCGGGGGTGGGGAAGTGGACGTGGGACTTTAACCTGGGGTGGGGGGGCAATAATTGGTTGACCAAGTGTGAATGACTGCTGTAGCGATCCATCTCTAATATACAAAGATTCACTTCTGGCGGAAAACATCCCCCTGTCCGACAGTGTACGTGTGGATACAGCTGGGGACGACGAGCCTATATCTGTTAATGAATACGTAGTCGCCAAGGCACTCCGCGCCATTAAGATCTCTCACGCTGGCGGTCCTGAAAACATACGCCGATATCCTGGCTGCTCCGATCGCTGTCATCTTAAACTGCTCTTTTTCTGAATGCGAAGTCCCTACTGCTTGGAAACTTGCCGACTTCAGTAAACACCTCAGACCGATATTTTTAACGTCTTCTCTGCCTAATGTCGCAAAAGGTTTCGTTATCGACATGTCCCTTAAACCAGTTTATTGATCCCGCCCAGTATGGCTTTATTCCCGGCTCGTCTACCACGTGTGCGCTTATATCTATGTTCCATCGATGGCTGAGCGCCACTGACGGTCCTGGGGCCTCTTTACGAAACTGCCCTCCTTGATTTGCAGACAGCATTCGACTTAGTGGACCATGATCTCTCATCGCCAAGCTTTATAGCCTTGGAGTTAGACCGAAATCTATCAACTGGATAATTGAAAACAAAGAGTCAAGCTTGGGAATATACTTTCAAACGAACGACTTTTCGTACTTGATTTCCGGTCTAGCATGTTTTGTAATCCCGGTCTAGCCCGTCTCCTACACCTGAAGCCTACCTGATCATTCATGAGTGAAATCAATTGACTTTCATGACGATTCGAAGCTTTCCCCTACTTTGTTATATTCCGAACTAGTGTTTCGTTTCTGTCAGCACAATTACTGTGCAAATTGTTGGTCCAAGAGTATCACTGGAGATCCTTTCCAAGCGGCGACTCGAGATTGAAATAAGCTTTCGTCTTTTTTTCTGATACCTTTAGCACAAAGTAAACAAATTTCCTCTTTCGATTTCGGAGAAACAAACATGTTCGATTGTTTTTGTCGGGTTGTACCATTCAAGTGCAGAACTTTCGAATGACGTCATCACCTTTTTAGCGCGAAACGGAAATGAAAACCTTGCACGCCAGACAAGTCGACCTCTAGCGACTTCGTCGCTCGCTCATCCGATTCGCGTCCAAAAAATCACGCTTCGCTTGCCACAACATTTTCTCCTGGGATTCTCGTTAGGTCGACTTGTGGCAAGTCTAGCTTGGGAACTGTTTTTCTTCTTGGCTTCATGTTTCCGCCGGAGTACCCCAAGGCACCAAAACTGGGGCCTTGGCTCTTCCTGGTTATGATTAATGACCTCAAGTTGCCTGATGAATCGTTCTTCAAATGGAAATGTGTGGACGATACCCCAATTTCGGAAGTGATTTTCCCATCCCAGTCAAGTCACCTCCAGCTGGCTGTAGACCATGTGAATAATTGGTCACGCGATAATATCTTCGAGCTGAACCCCTCGAAGTACAAGGAGCTCCATATCTGCTTCTTTTGAGCAAAAGATGTTGTTCCTCGTCAAATTAAACCCGGAATTCTCAACTTAACTATTAGAAGAGGCCAAGGCAACTTTAGCATTTGTGCATTCGTGTCGTGTCGGTAGAATAGGCAAGTTTTGACTGCCGCTTGTTGTTTTTTTTTTTTTTTTTTTTGTTTTGTTTTTGTTTTGTTTTGTTTTTTTTTGGGGGGGGGGTGATAGTAAAAGAGGTGTATTGTGGGATGTGAGAAAGTAGAAAATACCGATGTAAAATTTCTGACTGCGCAATGATTCGGTATTGATTTCTGATTTGGTATTGGTTTTGTTCTTTTGTTTTATGGATGCCTTATGTTCGCTCAGTGGCCGTGTGTAGTTGTCTTTTCCGATAAATATAGCATGTAGTTGTAGTTCACTAGTTTTAACGTTTTCTGCTTCTTTCTATGCAGGGAGTTAAAATTGAAAATGATGAACAGGGAAATGTCTGGGCGACTCGAGGAAGCAAGAATGCAATTTTCGTAAAGGTATGTAAAAAAATCACCGGAATATAATACTTTTATGGGAGGGTTGTATTGACCTGTCCTTCGGGGATGTGCGCTTTATTCCCCTGGTGACACGCCTTATGGTGTTGGATTTTCTAGAGCAAAATTAGGACATGGACACACACAGACTAATCCAATCACTGGCCTATATTTTCTAACTCTGTATAACACAGTCTTCCTGATGTTATGCAAAGTATGACGTAAGCTTTGAAGCGCAGGAAAGTTGTAGGGCAAAAACCAATTGTACACCATGAATATTGTAACCTATCAGTATGCTATGGGAGATATTTTCTGTCCATGAAATAGAGGACCACTCGGGCTACTCTCCCTTGACCTTCTATGTGGGCTCGTAGTACCATGTCCCATAACGCGCTAGTGTCTAACTCTTATCTATTCCCTGGCGAGATGCAAGCTCATAAACTGGTCGAGCGACCAATCGTCATCACTCGGTAAAGAAATTTCATCGGCAACGCCTGGCTTTGCTGTGACCAGTGGAAGGAACGAAAGGCAAATGCCGTCTTTCAACAGAGCTATACTGATAACTTGTTCTCTCCATCCGTAGGGTTCTTTCTTATCTGATGATCTGTTCGCATTGAGAGGTGCTTTAGAAAGGGATAAAACGTTCAAGGTATACTTCATTGCCTTAATTGACGTCAAATTTCTTTTGTTATTTAATTTACCTACCACTTAACAAAAGAAGTCATTGTTTCAACAAGCAATTAACCTCTGGTTGGCACATCAGTAACACCGAATGGGTGACATCACGCAAAATGTAGATATTGCGACGTATCCACCCAAACCAAAGCCTTCGGGCTATCCGTTAGATAATAAAGCATAGCAGGAAAATGTAATTTCTGGCGTTTGAGCGTGCGAATGAGACACAAATTGATATTTCTACGGCACGGAAACATCAGAGTGTGGGTGCGACTTGTGTGGTGCATGATGGTCATCATGCAGTCTATTTAGTTCTATCCTGTCACGTTAGCAAGTCATTCTAAGCCTGGACTGGTCACCGCTACGCTATTTTTACCTTTTTTTTTTTTTTTCATATACTATTTGTACCTTCTTTTATTGATTTGCTGATTTTGTGACTTGCGAGATACCATTTAAACCCCGGAGGGTAGCTGGCACTGCATGGGTTCGGCAATGTTTCCACTTTTTCCCCGCACGGGTTTTTTGGTTTTTCGTATCCGGCGCTGTCACAGATTTATGCAGTGTATCATTTGCTGTTGTTGTAATCTAGGTCATAGGTTGTTCACGCCTGTCACTAGTGCAAGGTCGGAGGAATCCAAGATAAGCCTAATGGATTGTATTGGTGTGATGTGTAGTGGAGTTGAAAAAAAACCTCTCACATTACCCAGCTGTAGGATTCTAGTATTCTAATGGGAAAAGCCTCATTTACACTTCAGTGTATGTATGGAGGAGAGTCCATAAACTCTTGCTTGCCTCCTTGCCTTTCTCCCCAGCTGCTGTCAACCACTGATTGGTCCTGGAGGGTGCCTCTAGCTCACGGCCGTTTGTGGCTTTGTCAACTATTTTGAGTTTAACTTGTCTTCCCTTATGGACTATTATTCACCACAACACTGACTATATGCAAATAAAGAAGATATCTTTCGAACCTCAGTAACACAGGGAAGCATATTCAACGGAGATATCAACCTCTTCGGTAATTGAAATAAACTGTCCTTTAAGCGTCAACTTGTGGAGCACTGCATGCATGGAGCTCAAGTAGAGCTCGCTTTAAGCTTAATTTAGATGCCAAAAAACGTAAATCAATCGTTTTCTTGGAGAGAAGCAAGAAAGCCAGATAAACACCTCTTGAATAAGCGTAATAACTCAGTTTAACGGCTTGCTTCTCTACAATGTTGTCAACGTTTGTGTTTATCATTATCTTTTCTTTCTTTCAGATATTTGATTGGGAATCATTTGCAGATTCTGTCCGTTACCACTGCCTTCGTTCCAAGACGTTTAATCCCGAAATAGAAAGTGACATCCTGTCGAGCGCCTCCATCTTTTTCAGTTTTGTAAAAGATGGGAAAGATGATACAAACACACCTTGTTGGGCACAACTTGATGTACTTTCAG
This sequence comes from Montipora foliosa, assembly GCF_036669935.1. NCBI lineage: Eukaryota > Metazoa > Cnidaria > Anthozoa > Scleractinia > Acroporidae > Montipora > Montipora foliosa. Next base: position 20,137,210 of record NC_090873.1, read on the forward strand.
CTTTAGAGCAGGCAAAGGGTAAGTTTTTTTTTCGACGTTATTGTTGTTAAATCAACGCTACTTTGTCCCCATGGCTAATTTTCTCATCATTTTAGAGCCTTCATCTTTTTACAAACTACTGCGGCATGTAAATGGTAATTTTTCAACTGGATCTTTCTTCTAAGCAAGATCACGGGGTCTATGTTTGGGAGGTAGCTGTATTTATTACTGGTTTTACTTTGAATTGAAAGGCTACCGTAACCTAAGAAACGCAAAATGCATAACGTTCGTATATTACTTGAACTTGAACATGGTCCACTTCAGATATAACATCACATCAATAATAATTTTGTACCAAGTATTTCTTTCTGTGGCCTTGTTTTGACAGCTGCTTGTAATTACACTCGCGAAAAGCGGGAGCAAGAGAAACAACAGGTGATCAACTCTTTGCCGCCAATTCTTCGCCCTAAAACCGCAAAAGCACGTGAACTAGCAGCTGTGGAGCACTTCCAACACAAAATCCGACCGCGGCGTTACATTGATACCATGAAGTTCAACAGAAAAAAATGGGCGCGAAAAGAGGTGGTTTTGAATCCTTTTTTGTTCGGAAATAGTGGGAGCCTATCTCAGATTAATCAGCAGATTTCCATGAATGCACGTTCAAGACAGAGCAGCAGTGAGCCAGTGGAAGCTGTTGATGGTGCGAGCCACCTTCCTAATTCGCTGATGGATGCGTTTGACTTTAGCCCAAATATGAGAGAGGAAGTTGCAACTCGCGGTGACAGTTTTTTCGCAAGCGACTTAACTATTTCACCAGAAAGTATTAACAGAGGGATGCAGTTTCCGGAGAACAAGGTTGTAATGTCACCGAAATCATCGACGGAGAAACCAGTGAAGAAAATATGGGCAAGGAAAAAGTTTGAAGATGGCAAACCTGTAAAGGGAGGAAAGCGATCTTAAAAAAACAAGTCACTAAAGATCGTGCCACCTTTGTGTCAATCATATTTTGCTATTAAATCATTTCATGTAGCCTTAAAGGTTCTTAGGATGCTTTTAAGTTCATTTTAAGATTGGGGCAAGCGGCAAATGGGTTTATGGTCGGTTCGTCCACAATCAGATCTCTTGAGGAACACTTAAGTTTATTCGCCCACACATCTTAAGAAGGCTGGTTTGGGGTCGGGGAAACGACTTGACTGTGGGCGAATCACCTTGTAGGCGAAACGACCAGATACCGACAAATGATGTGATCTTTGCGATGAGGTTTGGTTCGTTATTTTAACAGGCGGAAAATTTTGGTGTTATGTCCACTTATTGGAGAAAGCCCATTCATACACTGAGTAAAAGGACCATCAGATTTTAGGGGCTATTCCGAGGTTCACTCTTTCTTTGCTCTAAAGGGCGAAAGCAAGAGTTTGTTTACAGTTTGCTCAAGGACAAAGCATCCGCAGCTGAAGTGCCAGCCAGGGTAATTGCAGGAGGCAATGCGGCCCAGTGGGTAGGGCGCTTGCCTTGGGTTTAAGACCCGTCCTCATAGTCCCTGGTTCAACTTCTCGGTAGCCAACTGGTCTGCCTCCGGCCAGTTGGGATTCTTAACAGTTGTTTTTGTTGTTGTTTTGTCTTGTCGTTATGTTGATTGTTTCATTGGCCCTGAAAAGCCCCTGTGGACAGTGGTCGATTAAGTATGTATGTAAGTGGAATGACCCGCGCTCTTTTTTGTTGCAGTTGTGCAATTTTTTACCTTTATGCTTGTATACATATTTGGGAGGACGAAAGATAGCCAGACATTCTGATCATTGCATCATAAAGAAGCGGGTTTCCTGTTATTTTACCCGGGCGGGTGCGTTTCAGAACTTATTAAGGACGGTGCCTACTACTGTTGTTGTGCATACGTTCTGCGCATCTCGAGGTGATACCCGAATTTCCTATGGATGGTGCTTATTAATACAGGGATATTTTTTGCGCAGTTCAAAACTATGCGGAGAAAGCAGAACTTGGCAAGTGTTCTAGATATCCAAAAAAGAAAACTGGGGGTAACCATGCATTTTTCAGAGATAATTAAGCTTAGATTTGGAAAAGAACGCCATACATAGCTTTGTGATTTAAAGCTTTTTACAAATATTGGTGATTAATCATCTTTGAAAAATGCGTGATTACCCCCAATTTTCTTTTTGGATTTCAAAAACACTCGTTGAGGTCTGCTTTTCCCGCATATCCATACAACCGCGCAAAAATACCTTAGAATTAGTAGGCAAATTTTGCACCAAAACTTCAAATTTAGCGGGCTGTACTGCGGAATATGGCCTGCTAAATTAGCCAATCATATTGCGCGTACTATCTGAGAGATAATGATAAAGTGACAAAATTTTCATAGTGATGTGGGGCGGAACCTGCAACCTTGAGGTATTTTATTGACTATAGTTTTAAGTTAACATCAGCTTTAGATTTAATGAATTTGTATCTACTTGAAATCCTATATTTAACGGGGGGTCTAAAACACAGGTCACTTTTGAGAGAGGGTCACCCGTTGCAGGTCATTGTTTTGCCTTTTTGAAAGTAACCCAAAACCCTCAATGTGGCTAACCCTAGGCTGAAAAACCAAGTTTAGGCCTAGGGTTACCCAAATCAATTAGGGTTTTGAGTGACTTTCCAAAAGGTAAAATAATGAGCTGCAACGAGAGACCGTGTTTTAGACCCGCCGATATTTAACTCCTTTTATTGGTACGGATACTCTCAAGTTGGGTCTTTATAGACGTAAGTAATAGGTAAACACGACTTATCGTCAATAAATAGGGCTGAAGCGAATCTTTCTTATGTAGTTTTTTTCATGATTCAGTGAAATAAAGCAGTATGTATGTATGTATGTATGAGTCGAATGTATGTTTGTAACGTTTGAAGTCATGTGTTCCAAAGCACCTTGAGGCGCTGGAAGTCGTACCCAATCCTTGTATTGTTGCTCCGTGAGAAATGCTTTCTTGCCCCAAGAGAGGGTTCTGATTGCTTTGATCAAACTATAATCTTAACAGTCCATTTATGTGTCCATTCATTTATCTATCGCCGCCCAGAAGGTATCTTCAGTGATCTTCAAGAACTTCAAAAAGCAGCCAGCCCTTGGATTCTACCGGAGGCAAGCATTCTAGATTACGTATTATCTTGGTTTGGCCAAGGTCAATTCGAACGCAAAAAGATTTCTGCAACGATTTTTGTACGCGAGGATAGAGCGTATTCATATAATCTGATACGGGATATTCCGCCGTGAAGGAAAACTTGGAACACCAACATGTCGACTCAACTTTTCCCGAAATAAGCGAAGTCATGTGAAAGCGCTTTATACGCTACTCTCGGGTTATCTCGAACTCTCAGAGAAAACAAGAAAAATTTTGACGTAACCAGAGATGCACAAAAACCCATGGTATTTTAAGTAAATTGGTTTGCACCCACGTGGCACGACGGCCATGTTGGATGGCAATACAATAATAGGCCTTTTTCGATATATTGAAATTCAGCTTGAAAGAGAGGTTTAGAGGACAAAGACAAAGGAAAGTGGATGATATGCAAATGTTTTCACATTCGTTCCAACGACTTTCTATTGTTCTTTTCCTCACTATCAAGCTGAATCTTTGTCATTTCCAAAATGGCCAATTGTATTGCCATCCAACATCAATTTGCATTGTAATAAAGTTTAGTTCTCAGCGGAAAGGCAATTTGTTGTTCTTGCTGTCCAACGATGACGTCACATGCAACCCGGCAATTACAGGGGTACACAAGACACTCGAGGGGGTACCAGTATGGGAACTGTGTAAACCTACTTTATTTCATTAACGTTACAATGAACGTTAACCAAGAAAGCACATTTTGAGTCCGCCGCAGCCACATTTTACAATCACAACACCACTAATTAAACCAAGTTCTAAAATCGTGCAAAATCATTCTCCCGAGATTGATAATGTACTCAGCTACGAATTCTACTGGAGATAAAATGTGTTTGGAGCCTAGTTCTAAGCCACAAAAAAACGTAAACTTGTATTTCTTGCCTTGGAATAGCCGTAAGGACTTGAACGTTCACAGACAACTAGCTTCAGCATTCAGTTTACACTTGTTAAGCTATGGACTGCTCAACGCTGTTTTCTCCCGAGTAATAACGAAAATGGAGTCTTCGTTCGTGGGCCCAGTTATCGGTCAGCGGGCCCAG
>NC_090873.1:20146377-20158877 GCF_036669935.1 Montipora foliosa
AAGCTACGATGCTTTACTCAGTGTTTTTGACGAGGTTATACACACGGGCCTCGACCTTTTAATGCCCGTCAGCAAAGTTCGGTTGAATACACGTGATGCTCCTTGGATAACACAGCACTTGAAAGATTTGATCCAGAAAAGGCAACAGGTTTTCCACAAAAAAGGTGCGGATTCAGTTTAATTCAAATTTTATAGGAATCAGGTTAACCGAGAGAGAAAGCTTTGTAGAACAAAGTTTTATGAGTCACATGTGGCGCATACGAAGAAGGAAGATCCCAAATCTTGGTGGAGAGAGAAGAAACGTTTGCTCAGGTAATCTCCTTAATCACATAAACGTTAAGGAAGTTGAGAACTTATCTACACATAAATTGGCGAATTCCATAAACAAAGCATTCCTCGAGCCTCTTGAAGAGTATCGTCTGTCTTGCCCCATTACTCGCCTGGCAATGGAAAAAAGTTCCCCGGAGTTCCTGGAATTTTTTGTTTAATATGAATACATGATGCAGCAGATAACCTAGTAACCTTTGTGGCTGTCTTAGTTGGTGTTTATAGAAGAATCCGCCTTACAAGAAGAGGTTTCTCTCTACTAACTAAAACATTCATTAATCAGTAGGTAGTTTTGGGGAATAGTGTGTGTGTGGATGGTGAGTTGAGGGAAAATCATAGACAAAAGTTATGGTTAGTCTGTAAAATGAGGGGGAGATGTTCACAAAGCAAACTCTCAACCCCACAATAAGATTAACGAAAGAAACAAACTCTGTGTGAAATTAAAAATATAATCTCAGAAACAGTCAGATAGTACATGTACGAAAAACTAAATCAAGTAGGAGGGATTAATAAATATTTGACCATGAAAATTATTCGTTTAATTTTCATTCACTTTTCTCTAATTATGTTCCCTTATCTATTTATTTTTTATCCAAGCTTTGTCTTAGAAAGTTCCTCCCTTTTAATACACTCTTGTACTTCCGGTTGTTTTTGAAATTAAAATTTTAATTTCACACAGATTTTGTTTCTTTCGTTAACTTTATTGTGGGGTTGAGAGTTTGCGTTGTGAACATCTCCCCCTCATTTTACAGACTGACCATAACTTTTGTCTATGATTTTCCCTCAACTCACCATCCACACACACACTATTCCCCAAAACTACCTACTGATTAATGAATGTTTTAATTAGTAGAGAGAAACCCCTTCTTGTAAGGCGGATTCTTCTATAAACACCAACTAAGACAGCCACAAAGGTTACTAGGTTATCTGCTGCATCATGTATTCATATTAAACAAAAAATCCTAATTGGCTTCTGCGAGAATACGCCGACCTTATTGCTTTTCCTGTAAGCAGAATTCTCAACGCATCATTTAAAGAGCAACTTCTACCTCGTTCGTGGAAATTGGCTGATGTAACTCCGCTTCCTAAGAAAAAACCTGTAAAAATCTTAAGGGCGCGTTCGATTGACCCTATTCCGGAATAAGAATACGTGGAGTGATGATTAAAGCGGTATGTTTGGCACGTTTTGAAGCAGCAAGGATAATAAAAATATGTTTTAAATAGCATTTTAGCATATGTTTGACAATTTTAATGTGAATCTCCGTAAAAACGAAGGAATTCTAACTTATATTCCATGTATTCCTATTCCGGAATACGGTCAATCGAACGCGCCCTAAAGAAGGATCTTAGACCCATTTCACTCACTCCATGTGTCTCGAAGGTAGCCGAGGAGTTCGTGGTACGCGATTACATCATGCCCGCCGTTCTAAATAAACTCGATATGAATCAGTATGGCGCTGTACCAAAGTCTTCCACCACCCTCGCTTTATTGGACATGCTTCATGATTGGTCTAAGGGCATCGACGGAAATAGTGCTACTATAAGAACTGTTCTGTTCGATTATCGTAAGGCTTTTGACTTAATCGACCATAGCATTCTTATAAGGAAATTATGTAAGTTAAACGTGCCAAATAGCATCAGTAATTGCATTATCGACTTTTTGTCAGACAGATCTCAAAGAATCAAACTTGGTGAGGGATGGGTATCTGAGTGGGGATGAGTCCCCTCGGGCGTCCCCCAGGGAACAAAACTAGGATCTTGGCTTTTTTTAATTATGATTAATGACCTTGTAGTCGAAAATGCTCGCTCATGGAAATATGTAGACGATACCACCATCTCCGAAACGGTGGCGAAAGGTGAGCTTAGTAATGCACAGCGTTATACAGATAAAGTAATACAATGGTCACTAGAAAACAGAGTCCAACTGAACACTGAAAAGTGTAAAGAGATGCCAATATCTTTTACAAAGTTCCTGCAAGAATTTGAGCCCATTCTCATCAATGGCGATACTTTGGAAGTAGTAGAAAATGTAAAGCTTTTGGGTCTTAATATTTCCAGTAATTTGACCTGGAATATCCATATTAATGAAATTGTTAAGAAGGTCTCTAAGAGATCATATTTTTTGATTCAACTTAAGAGAGCCAATGTTGCTCGCAATGATCTAGGGCTGTTTTACTCTAGTTGTATTAGATCAATCATAGACCATGCGGTACCGGTTTTTCACTACAGTTTGCCTGGATATTTAATGCGAGAATTAAAACATGTACAGAAGAGAGCAATGTCCATCATCTGTCCTGGTCATGGCTATCATGAGGCCCTCGATATTATTAACTTTAGGGAATTAGCCATCCATCATGACCAAATGTGTGAGACACTTTTCGACACGATTGTAAATGACAACAATCACTGCCTTTATAAGTTACTACCAGCAATACATGAAACTACTTGTTTGTTAAGGCGTGCGCAACCTTTTAACGTACCACGCTTCAAAACCGACCGTTTTAAGAATAGTTTTATTATCTCTTCATGTCTTAAAGCGAACTCAGCTTAGAGTTTCCCTTTTTAGCCGAGTGGACCCTTTTAATAATTAGATAGTTAATAATTAAATGAATGTAACTTTTTTTATCTTCATTATGTAAGTAAATACGCAATTCAGTTTTTTACGTGCTATGTATTTATGAATAAATAAACTTCAAACTTCAAACTAAGGTTTCCAGGATTTGAACTGTACGCACGGGCGTACGAGCGTATATGGACGCTACGCTCCTCATAGAACTGCCCCCGCTGTCAAGTATAATTGTACGCAGAATTCAATGTGTCCAGGGCTCAGCTAGGGGAATGGCCGTTTACAAAGGGAGTAGCATAAGGCAACTCATTTTGAAGCGGGGAGAGAACAAATAGCTTTATCTGAGTACATAGTTTAGTGTCGTTGGAAATGTAAGAAGTAGAGGGTTTGATCATGGAAGACACGGTGCTGTGCAAGTCGAAACAGAAACTAAAGGAAACTCAAGATCAATTTTTGCAGCAATTTTGCCACCGCTTTTCAGACAGAAATGTAACATACTGAAAGGGATGAAGTTTGTTAGTCTTAAATAAAGTAATGAGTAACCACTGATGCTGCAGAGTTTAATGTCAATGCCGCTTATTCAGATGTCCTTGAACCAGGAATTGTTAAAATATGACTTATGAAATGGTGCATCGTTAAGGATAAGCTCATGGAATGAAAAATTTGTAAAGAAAACTCTTCTGGTAACAAAATTAGCATTCGGGAATGTTGAGAGTATTTAAATTCCCAACAATGCTTACTATTATATACGCGCGTAGCGTGGTCATTTTTTCAAGTACGCACAAGTACATGTGATCCAGAAACCTAAGTAAACTGAGCGAAAAATACTGCGTTCTTTATTTCTTGTTCGAAATAGTTGTGTTACTACAAGGAAATAACAAAGCGTCTTGCCCTTATTTTGAGCAAACTTGGCGCAAACAAAACATTGTTTTGGTTGTGCTAGCGTGACTGGAATTGTCAACAACGTTCTCGGAACGTCGCTCCTTTGCAACTTCGCCTTTTTGTTGCACGCTGACCAAACAACACTGCATTGTTTAGTGTAAAAAAGTCAATGCAAAACTAAGTGAGAACATGGTATAGCTTTTGTTTTAGCTTTTAGAATTTAATCAAAGTGGTGTTTTCATAAGGAAATCTTGGTTGCGTACAAGTAAAATGTTAAAAATAGAAACAATTGCTTAAAATTTCAAAATTTTCTGGTCACTTCAAGTGCGGACGTGCGTATTTGCGTATAGGACGCTACGCGCCTGCTATATGCAGCTACACATGACATGTTTATTAGTTTGCTATGTCGCTATAATTTATTGCGTTCGAGGTACGAGAACGTACTCTATTTCAGTCGTGTTTCGCGCCACTTCCGGCTGGATACCGGGTCATTTTGAAAAATTTTGGGTCGTACGTACGACGAATATCGCCTCGATTTCGTGAGGTTGCCGCAGTGATACGACTTGCAGGCTCATAGCTACGAAGCCGCCATATTGGAAGACGTGAATGGCCTGGGCACGAGCTTTCGTTCTACGTTGGTACTACGTTGTACTTCGTTCTTCATGCGTCGCGTGGTGGCCGCCTCTGGTGTTTAACCACAGGCTCCCCAAGCTGAAAATAAGTGGTGTATGCGACAGTTTGTGTATACACAGGCGGCCCAGAGTCGGAAGGTAAACAATTATAAGGATTTGTATGGGAATCTTGATAACAGACTGAAAAAGATATTTACCCGCAAAAGTTCTCAATAAAAAAGCCGTACTTTATTGTCATGGTGAATTTCTTGCTTTTTGTGTGGTTTTTTGCCTGATTGAATGCGATTTAAGCGACTTCTCAAATTCCCGAGTCGTCACTCTTCCCTAAATAAAAGAAAGGCTGGCAACTCATTTCTAACTTACCTCAGATCTCGCCGGAAAAATTCACACTTCCCCGGCATCAGTCACGCTCAAACTCCGGCGATGGCTACACGGATAAATTTACTTCCCCTTGACCAAGTTTCAAGGTCCAGCGAGTATCCATTGCTGAGAAACTGCGAAAAATATTCAAATTTTCAAACTCCTTCGAGGCTCGCTAACAACCAATTTTGACACGGCTGGTCAACGGTTCACCGAGCCTCCATACGGTGAGCGCAAACCTACGCAAGTGTTCCCCTAGTTGGGCAGAGCAAAACAAATCCCAGACTCGTCCCCAAATACCTGCCTGGGGTCATGTTCGAGTTTCTAAATCGGCGAACGATATTAATAGTTCCATACTGAAACCTTAAACACAGCTCCCATCGCTTTGGTTGCCCCACCGCATGTTATAAATCCGGATTTTCATCGAACTCCGTAAGTACTGAAGCTGTTTGAAGCCTCGCGCGTGCAAAAATCCCCTCGTCCGATGACACTCGACACCACGGCTGTTTTTTTGTTGTTGTTGGAAAAAGTATAGTTTTGTTAAGTGAATTGCTTTGAGCCAAAGAAATCACCGCACCGTAATTTCTACTGTCCAAAAAACAGACAAGCGAGATTGAAACTCGGATACCTTTCAGGTATTCCGAGTAATAATTGTTGGTTTTCGATCGGTATCGCTTGATGCACCGGTGTGAGAAATAATTTTGAACATTTCAACGCAACTGGAAGCGCAAAAACAAAGCACAGATGATTTCAACGATGGCATTTTCCCTGGACTCTCAACAGAAAAATGTGTCCAAAAGGCTGAAAAGGTGCAGCGACCTTTTCACATGAATTTCTTCTGCAGTCATGATAATATGAGTTGTTGACGGATGAAAAACAGGATTGTGTTTCATACACTCGTAAATACCTTCGACTGCGTTTCAAACTCCATCCAAACAGCTTCAGTACTTACGGAGTTCGATGAAAATTCGGATTTATAACATGCGGTGGGGCAACCAAAGCGATGGGAGCTGTGTTTAAGGTTTCAGTATGGAACTATTAATATCGTTCGCCGATTTAGAAACTCGAACATGACCCCAGGCAGGTATTTGGGGACGAGTCTGGGATTTGTTTTGCTCTGCCCAACTAGGGGAACACTTGCGTAGGTTTGCGCTCACCGTATGGAGGCTCGGTGAACCGTTGACCAGCCGTGTCAAAATTGGTTGTTAGCGAGCCTCGAAGGAGTTTGAAAATTTGAATATTTTTCGCAGTTTCTCAGCAATGGATACTCGCTGGACCTTGAAACTTGGTCAAGGGGAAGTAAATTTATCCGTGTAGCCATCGCCGGAGTTTGAGCGTGACTGATGCCGGGGAAGTGTGAATTTTTCCGGCGAGATCTGAGGTAAGTTAGAAATGAGTTGCCAGCCTTTCTTTTATTTAGGGAAGAGTGACGACTCGGGAATTTGAGAAGTCGCTTAAATCGCATTCAATCAGGCAAAAAACCACACAAAAAGCGAGAAATTCACCATGACAATAAAGTACGGCTTTTTTATTGAGAACTTTTGCGGGTAAATATCTTTTTCAGTCTGTTATCAAGATTCCCATACAAATCCTTATAATTGTTTACCTTCCGACTCTGGGCCGCCTGTGGTGTATATAGAGAATTGTATGGGAAAATCACCGATCGTAAAAAAATTGTGTAAATAACTATCTCATTTGAAATAAAGTTTTCCTACCTCAAATGTGTGACCAACTTGTCTCTTTTGGCGAGTTTCGAGCCATTCTGACGCCGTTTAGTGAAGTCATCCGGAAGGCCGTTGCTGAAATAATGGGAAGGCCGGTGACTCCATCCATCGCTGGCCAGACCTCACTCCACAAATCGTTTTCTCCTCAACAGGAAAAGTCCCGAATCGCAATAAAAACAACAGTTCCATAAAGCCCAATAAATTTCACTCCAAATACCGCGCGCTGGCAACACGACCGTTGTTGACTGCCCAGTCACAAGTCAACAACGGTCGTGTTGCCAGCGCGCGGTCAAATTCAAATGGACCAATCAGAGTTGAGGGTGAAACCATCTTGCGAGTTTCCGTTGTTGACTACCCGGTCACAAGCCTCTGAGGAAAGCCGAAGAGGTGAATTTTAAGGCAAAGTTTTCGTTCTTCACGAGTCTTTCGGCCGCCGAAACACACGTATTTGGAGTGAAATTTATTGGGCTTTATGAAACTGTTGTTTTTATTGCGATTCGGGACTTTTCCTGTTGAGGAGAAAACGATTTGTGGAGTGAGGTCTGGCCAGCGATGGATGGAGTCACCGGCCTTCCCATTATTTCAGCAACGGCCTTCCGGATGACTTCACTAAACGGCGTCAGAATGGCTCGAAACTCGCCAAAAGAGACAAGTTGGTCACACATTTGAGGTAGGAAAACTTTATTTCAAATGAGATAGTTATTTACACAATTTTTTTACGATCGGTGATTTTCCCATACAATTCTCTATATACACAAACTGTCGCATACACCACGTATTTTCAGCTTGGGGAGCCTGTGGTTTAACTCATTTAGGAAGAATGATTGTAAACTTTGTCGTCTTCATTATTATAAGTAGAAGGGTCCAAATCAGGTGATGGTAATTCATCTGACACAATGTCATCATCAGATTCAACAGTCATCATATTGGATGGAACACCGTTGGCAGGCGAGCAATCCAATGCATGTTGATTTATAATAAGGATTGGATCTTAACATTAGAACACATAGGGACATCCCCGTAGCCGTCACTATTTAGCAAACAAAAATATAGATATTGCAGTTGACATGACATGCATACATAATATATCGTGTATTAAATGTTGATCTGCTGAGAATCATGAAAGAACAATAACATTCCAGTTAAAATGATTCGAGACTTTCAAATCAGTATTCGTTATGGTTTCAGTTAAAATAAATCAAGTCATTCAAATATGTATTCGTTCTGATGTCAGTTAAAATGATTCAAAACTTTCAAATCAGTATTCGTTCTGGCCGTTTCAGTCAGAATGATTCAAGACTTTCAATTATGTACTCCTTGCCATTGTTCCAGTTACCGCCAAACCAAATACTCTTTTGAAACGACTAAAACAGCTATAGCTTGGCAAAATTGTTATCAGAAGAAAATGTAATTGGAAAGTTAAACTGTACGTACAATAATTCAACACCTTCAAATTTCTACTTGTTATCATTATTCCTATTCAAACAATTCAAGACTTTCAAATATGTACTTTTTACCAATGTTAAAAAAAGCAACTATGGACTCGTTGTCGTTTAAAACGGGCAACCCTAACCCAGAATCCGGAATCCGGAATCCGGAATCACAGGTCATTGTTTTACCAATACAGAGAGTAAAAACTATCCTAAACATTCATAAAAGCTAACCTTAGGCTAATTAGGCCCAAACAAACGTTTTTTGGCCAAAGGTTAGCTTTTATGAATGTTTAGGATACTTTTTACTCTCTGTATTGGTAAAACAATGACCTGTGATTCCGGATTCCGGGTTTTAGGGTTGCTCGTTTAAAACAACATTTTGCTCATTCATATAATAATGCAACGTTGAGTTCTATACCATGCTATAATCTGACTTTAAATTTCAACTACATAATATCCTGCCACTGCAAGTCCTTTGTTTTCTTTCTTCGTCACAAAACAAGAAACTTACCCAAAAGAGATAACTAAGTCCCCTTATCTTGGCAATAGCCACCTTTTACCCCAAACAACTTTTAAAGTGGGTCGGGCCGGACTAGTTCTCACACTTTCTGAGTGCAAAATCAATAGTAAAACACAAGTAGTCTGTACCAACAAAAATTTTAGAGTCAAATAAAATCCAATAGAAACAACAACATCTTTCGTGTAAAGGAACTTCTGAAGAAATAGGACCGCTACCATAACAGCAACAATTGTTCTTTCGGGTGCTAATTACATTTCCTCCAACTTTTTACTAAATATGCCAATCCTAAACACTGTTGAAAATTTCCCTTCAGCTGGAGTCAACACGCAAACGTCAATTATTCGCTACATTTTATCCTCTAACGATGCAAACTCTTAGTTCTTGAAAATGGCTTCCCCTGTATCTAATAAGTGTCATTGCCATTGGTGGCCAAAAGGTATCATCGTTGAATAATGCGGTATTGAACGATCACAGCTAAAATTCCAATCGAACGCACTCACTAGTCTTTGATTATTTCTAGTTCTAAGGTTCACCAACTCTTTGAACCAACAGAAACTGATGGTGTAAAAAAAACCAACAAAAATGTAATAACTTGTGGCTTTTTCCTTCAATCCACTGTCGTGTTCAATATTGGATCTTAAAAACCTCTTCAGGACAGAATGCTGCCGGGAACCTTTATGTACATTTTTGGAACCCGATACCGATTGTTTGCCCTTGGGCCGGAATTTCAGCCCTGTTAGGGCCTGATTACATAGCAAGTTTCAGCCCGGGCTGAAATTTCGCTCCGCCCACCGGGCTAAAATTTTCTTTGCGATGGGCCTTTTTCGCGCGGCGGCCATATTGGCCATAGACAATAGATTTGGTACCCCGAGCCTCGAATTGAAATGTTTGGGAATGAGTTTCGGTGGAGCAAAACAAAAGTTTTCAATCCCTCGGGACTAAAGATGGCCGCCGTGTGATGAAGGTCCATTACATACTCAATTTTAGCCCAGGCACGAAACGCAAATTTTCATGAGAAAATTTACTAATCGATACGCATTCTCACGTTCCTTTTTCAGCCCGGGCTGAAAAAATGATAGCGATTACATGGATTTTTCAGCCCGGTCTTAAACCTTCTCCATGTAATCAAAACTTTCTTTTTAAGAGGATTTCTTTCAGAACCCGGGCTGAATTCTCAGCCCGGATTTGTCTCTCACTCCCTCAACTGACTGCTCCACGGTCGGCAAGGATGTCCGGTGCTAACTAGTGTGGTTGCGATTAATAGTAGGCGAGTTCAGACTGAGGTCTAAGTTGACCATAAGTGCATCAGAAACTCAAGTCAACTCTGAGACTTGACGTCTCATCACCTTATCGTGTTTTCATGTGATCAAGTAGGACTTCGAGGGAAATGAAAATAAAATTGAGATCGTACTTCGGCTTCTCCGAAGATCTTCAGTTCCCACGGCCTGCTCCCGTCTGACCTTGTAACTCAGTCGGTAGAGCAGCGGAGCACTAGTTGTGTGGGCCTATTTCCATTAGTAGGGCTAACGCTCACATGGTTCATATGGGGTAGAAACCTAGCACTTCACATTACACTCAAATCAGTTAAGTCTTCTCCGAAGATACCTCTTTTGTAAGGTCACAAAGAAATGGGGGCATTGGAGTCTTTAACAAACCGCGCAAAAAATCGCTTAAAACCGGAAAACCGCTTTACATTTTCGAGAGATTAAACATGGCGTTTACGTGAAACGGAAAACGCGAAACGTTGGACTGCTGCTTGTCATGAAAGCATGAAAATGATGTTATTCTAACTCGTCTCTCTCTTTTGAAAAGTTACTCGATATCTGCTGCTGACACGCAATAAATGAGCTCATATCAAACGCGTTTCTTCCATTTTTGGCAAAACGCAAATTTTAGTCCGACGTTTCCCGTTTGCCGTAAACGTGATACTTAATTTCTCTTTTGATCAAAACCAAAAAACCCAAATTTTAAAACCGTAATCAAGCTAATTCGTTGATAATACGTGGAGCATACGAACTTGAGCTAACTCGAGAAATGGGAGAAACATTGCAGAATGTTCTCAGTTAACAGGCATGATTGCCGAACCTGAACTATACACCAAATAGGAAAAACAAGGTGAAACTGAATAGGATAACAAATCCGAAAAACCACCTGTAATTTTTCAGAAAACCGAAAACCGAATGCTAAAAATGGGGAAAACCGCAACAGATACTAAAACAAAGAAATCGTTTTGGGCACAAAACCTGAAAAACCGAGCTAAAAAAAGGTCGAAACCGCAAAACCGAAATTCCAATGCCCCCCTCAAATGAATAAAGTACGTAATTCAACTAAAATAAACCCCGTGCACATTCAAAGAAGAATTTGGACAAACTTATTTTACATCTCTAGTTTGAACACGCCTAAGAGCAAGGCTAGCTCTTTGCAAGACTCGATACTGTACTTAGATACCACATAGTAGCAACACATTTCTGATGAGCAACCAAACACCGGTGTCATGGCTTCTAGAGACAGCTTTGTTACCGTTTTTTAAGTACATACTTGCTGAAATGAAGCGAACATTCATCAAATAAATTTTAACGCACCGCAACAAACATTGTTATGCATATGATTACTCAGCCGGCAAGAGTTCCCTTCTGTAAAAAGAGCTCTGAGAGGAAAGCTTGCCCAATCAACCACCCCGCCCTATGCACTGACTTGTTTTGAAAAACGTCCCCTTGAGCTAATTGACTGCTTATTCTATTCCAGTCTCGATCAAAACAAATATGAATGTGGTTATTGTGAAGAGTCTGGCGATTGCCACGCTACAAGGGTCAGTTGGAATCACTTTCCGCCAAAGGTTTTAAAAATTTCCGCGGTATGCAATATTGCATGACGCAATACAGTGAAGATATTAAGTATATTTGTCGCGAAAACTCACTTTTCTAGCAAAGACATAACGTCAAAAGGTTTAAATAAACAATTTTTCAATTAAGCTTACGGTAGATAAGCAAATTTAGGTAGGCCTCTTACATGAGAGGCTAAAGAAATATATTACTTCAAGGTTTTATCCTAGTAACCTGATTAGTTAAGCGAAATTATTGTCATGAACTCTGCACTCACTTTGCAGCACGCGCAATTATTTTCATTCATCGGTGAACCAGAAAGCAATGTTTGCAGTTACAAATTCGGAAAGCCTGTGCTATGTTACGTTTAGAAAGGATGAATGACGGTGCAAACACGTGCAACTTTGTTGGCCAACAACCCCAACATTGTTGGGTGTTAAATGTTGCGTCCGTTTGGCACACCCTGTGAGGTGCACCCTGTTGCATGTTGTTTGCGTGTTGTTGGAAAAAGGAAAGGAAAGGAACTTTACTAAAGTGTCTTATCTGCTAGCGCTGGAGCACTAATTGGGGACACTGTAAATCGAAATTAACAAATTAACGTAAATCAAATCAAATGTTGTTTTTTGGGGAAAACCGGAGTACCCAGAGAAAAACCTTTCAGCGCAGAGTAGAGAGCCAACAAACTCAACCTACATATGACGCCGAGTCTGGGAATCGAACCCGAGCCACATTGGTGGGAGGCTAGTGCTCTCACCACTGCGCCATCCCTGGGTGTTCACGAAGTTTGAAACTGGCCAACAACTGTCAACATTTTTTTTGTTTCATGATCGCCGAACCTTACGATCCGTTTGCACAGCTTTTCCAACATTAGGGAGTTTAATCACGCAACGTTTTTGAGATGCGGACGGCAACCGGAAGTAAATATTTTCCATAACACGACAGTAGTGTCTCCCAGGTTCTTAAACTTATAATCTCTTATGGCCCGTTTACACATACCGTTTTTGTCGCAGCAACTTGTTTAAAATTTTGTCAAGCTCAAGTTGCAAGACAAAAATCGCACGTGTAAGCCGGGTGCTATTTTTTCGATTTTTTATGCGCGTTTTTGAGACACCGACGGCAAGCGGGAGTGAGCTGCTTTCCGTTTAACTTGTCTTCACACAACCAGATTTACATGGCTAAGTATCATTTCTCCATTAGAGATGATAAGTATAAACATCTCGGAGACACCACTGTC
>NC_090873.1:20163877-20166377 GCF_036669935.1 Montipora foliosa
AAACACCGCTTTTAAAAAAGAACGAGGGCTACTAGACATTCTTCACGTCGGGACTGACGTCGGGCCTTAAGATCGGGTGTCAAAATACACGTAAGATTCGCGTCCCGACACTGTCGGGCCGACAGATCGGGGCGACAAATCGTAGCGTGTAAACCGGCCTTAACACCTCAAACTTGGTTATTTCACGTTGTAGTTTTGCTGACGACGGCAAAGAAATTGACAAAAAAGAAAAACGCACGTGCAGGGCGTGCAAAGCTACTGCTTTTGCCTACTGAATATGCAAATTTGTAACGTTCTCGTTGCCGTCGCCGTTGTCGTTGCTAAAGCTCCCTAGCGTCGCTTGCGTAAGCTCTTGGGGCCACATACACACATTAGATGCGGTCTCCATCCATGGAGGCATCAATGCATTAACATGGCAGCCGAATTGTGTAGGTGTCAGCACTGTATTCACGGCCATCCCTCAAAATGACATCTCCCTTTTTATTCAACTTACACGACGTACAACCTACTTCAAACTCCAAATCTACGTCAAAGAAACAAACATTTTAAACAGGTAGAGAAGATTCAGAAAATGCGAGGTAAAGAGTTGAGCCTAGATCGATGGCTTCTCCATGCAGTTTCCGATATCCACTAGAGTAACGAGACAGCTCCCGGAAAGTCGAAGTTTTTAGAGAATTGAAATAGTGGTACCCAGCAAAACAATTGAAAGCTAACTGTTTCCAAAGTGGCTTATAGAAACGCTATTTCTTGTTGAACTAAAGCTCTAATTCTGCCTGTTTTCATTCTTCTTAGGGCCGATTTACACGGTACGATTTTTGTCGCATGCGACAACGGCCTACGACAGGCCCACGACATGATTTACGATTGTCGCAGCGTTTTAAAACATGTTTTAAATGTTACGACATTTTTTCTGACGTACACAATAATCGTAAATCATGTCGTGGGCCTGTCGTAAGCCGTTGTCGCATGCGACAAAATCGTACCGAGTAAATCGGCCCTAAATCGGCCCTACGCTGCGACAATCGTAAGTCATTTCGTATGCCGGTCCTGAGCTTGTCGCATGCGACAAAATCGTATCGTGTAAATCGGCCCTAAGCCAGAAAAATATCGTAGCATTTTAAGGGCCGATTTACACGGTACGATTTTGTCGCATGCGACAACGGCTTACGACAGGCCCACGACATGATTTACGATTGCTGTGTACGTCAGAAAAAAATGTCGTAGCATTTTAAAACACGTTTTGTGCGACGCGCCATACCGTGGCCACCCAACAAATATTTTTACAAGTTAGCTACTGATCAAGTTACGCGAATTTGATTGATAAACACACCTCCATAGAAAGTTTCAACGCGCAAGAACCAAATGGAGGCTTGTCTGTCAATCAAATCCGCTCACACTGATTGGCTAACTTGAAAAAAATGTTTGTTGGGTGGCCACGGTAAGGCGCGTCGCAGTAAAACGCTGCGACAATCGTAAGTAATGTCGTAGGCCTGTCGTGAGCTTGTTGCATGCGACAAAAATCGTACCGTGTAAATCGGCCCTTACAGTGGTAAGGTTGTCATATCAAGATGGGGTATTCCGTCGTGTAATTGTTACGAAATGTCCAATGTCATTTTGAGGGATGTTTACGAAGTCTGATGATAGATCGTATCCTTCCCATACTACACTGCACGTTCTTGCTTGCATCGGTTTTCACACCATTGCCAACACCACCAGCATCTGCCCATCTGCCGACCCTTCTCCCAATAATGTTTGGAGTTGTTGTGCCCGTTTGCACGGCGGGGAGCCTTATCAAACCTATGAGTCCATATAACCAGGGGCCTGTTTCTCGAAAGTCCCGAAACTTTACGGGCCATTTTCGGGTGTCACAATTCCCTTTGTATCTCAAGGACGGAGAGGATTTAAGTCGTCAAACTTCACGGTCACTTTTCTTTTTTTTTTCTGTCAAAAGACCGGCTTTCCAAATCAAGCGGCTGGCACTTTCACAAATGGCTTTTCGGGCCCGAAAAGTTTTCGGGACTTTCGAGAAACGGGCCCCAGGGCCGCATCATTCAGACGACTTACTTGTTAACTTCGCCGGGCTAGAATGCGCAAAAAATTGTTCAAAGCTCTTCCTGACTATCGTCCTTCAACGCTGGCTACGTAGGCTTTGTTTCATTTTTATTTCACTTGATTTTACATTCGGTTCTAACCATCGACCATAGCGCCACAGCATGTTTGCGTGCCCTAACAGTCATACTTTGCGCGCTAGCTGGAGTGTGCATGCGTTGTAAATAGCGTCACGTGATCTCATGCAACATGGCGGCTTGTGTAAAGCTAGTGTCTATAGTATCAACGGTCTGAAATGCGTCTTTTTTGGCGCTGTTTCGAACTAAAACTCCGCTGGAAGCCTTTGAACAAGTCTTAAGGTGCCAATTATCTGTAGAAGTTATTTTTTGGGTCTGCAGATAAGAAGAAATTGGAGATCTTGGCCCATCTGTGTTGGATACGCTCTACAGTA
>NC_090873.1:20171377-20173877 GCF_036669935.1 Montipora foliosa
ATGACTTTTTGCTATTTGGTTTATGTTTTCAGTTTTGGTGCATATACATGTACTGTAACAAAGGCAGGATATTACATGTTGATGTACCATGCTTAAGAGTTAACTAACCAGAAATTAGGGGGAAAAGTCATTTCCCACTTCCCATCAGTACATGTATATACAGCGTACATGTACGCTGTATGTATTGTGCAATTGCCAGTAGTTAGAGCTTGCAAGGAATGAAACAGGAACATTGTGTTAACATTTAGGTTTGTAGCAAATCATCTTAAATTATATTGTACATGTATGTTGTAGTTCAAATTTATCCCCTGGTTTAATTTTTTTAACCCTTTGACATCCAAACAGCCTAAACCAGCCAGACTTAGCATTTCACTCTGTCTAACCAGACAATTTTACTCATTAATGGGGAACCCCTGGGAATCAATGGGTTAAATCATTTCCTTTGCTTTCTTCTATAGAAAAGTTATTTGCCTAACTAGTGAAATCCACAGTAAATTTCACGCTAAAAACCAATATCGCATGAATCACTAAGTGATGAGTGCTATATCAGTTTTTTGAGTGAAATTTACTTTGGAATTCACCAGTCTGGCAATGAATTTTCTTGAACTGCCTGAGTTTTAAAAGAAAACAAGAACACCCTCAGTGAGTGAATGGAAAAGGGAAAAAGCCATTTCAGAGTCAACTGTCAATACCCAGCCAATACAAATCATGCTAAAATTAGAAACTATCAAAAATCTTTGTCAGTTTAAGGTCAAAAAAGAGTTTTACTGATGTACTTTATTCCACTTTATCTCTGAAAACGAGATCATTCATATTTTGATGTACAGTATGTCATTGAAACACACCAGCTTGGCTTGGAACAAGAATTGGCAAAATACGGCAATGCAACCAAGAAAAGATGAACTTCAAACAAGATCCGCTCCAACACTAAATTACCTTTAGGTGCTGTAAACAAACTTCTGAAAACACAAGCAAGTGACATTTTGCCCTAATTTTATGAGAACTCATTGCAATTACATGTTTATAACATGGGCAAAATTTTCTTGTCATTTTCAAGGCACATCTAAAAAGCAGTTGGGCAAATGATTAAAAAAGCACTTGTTTGCTCGCATTTTAGAGGAAAACAAACAAACAAATCAACTTTTTTTCCAAAAAGAGTACAGATAATTGTTATTTAATTCCAGTTGAGAATAAAAGTTCGGGTTTCATTCCTGAACAAAGGAAAAACCGATAAAACCACTCCTTTAAGACGCATCCGCTTTAAATAACGCAGCTATAAAAATGACAAACGGTTTAGTGCCCAAGGAAAGAATTTGTGGATTAACTTCTTCCCTTAAGTGTGGACTATTACTGGTATTCTGTTTTGTCGTTGTCGATCTCTTTCTCTCTTCTTTCGTTTCTGTTCTAGTCATAGGTCCTCCCGGCATCATGTAACCTTATCATACATGTAGCTTCTAAAGACGTGCCAAAAATTACAATACAGAAAAAAAGCACCTCTAAACAATTAAAAATAAACACTCAGCTGTAATTTTATATCCCTCCGATGCTTGACTTGAATATCTGTGTAGCTACGAGTGTGGACCACAGCTATCATGATATGTCAGACTGGATTAAAACCAGCGAAAAATGCAGAAAGAAAACATTTTCCAAACCCTTTTCCATCTGAACACGAAAAGTGTTCACTATGTAAGAACTATAGTTGACATAGTATGGCCGTGTAGCCACGTCGAGCCACAGAAAGTGCGCGAAAAGTGAAGCCTTGTTTATGTTTAGGTGAGTTAACCTGGTTTGAGCCTGCAATCCAATCGAAAACCAGTACCTGGTCAATGGTCAACTTCACAAAAAAAAACAGTTGACCTCAGTGAGCTCTAAGCTTGAGCCTACAATATGGTCACATGATACTGGTCGGCAGATATCTTGTTTTGACAGGTGTCAATTGATCATAACATGGTTGTCCAATGTTACAATGGTACATGGGTTATTATTTTGTACTGTTACGATGTTAATGAACTTTAGGGGTGCAGGAATGGCACAGTTGTGAGAGCACTCGCCTCCCACCAATGTGACCCGGGTTCGATTCCCAGATGTGGCATCATGTGGGCTGAGTTTGTTGGTTCTTTACTATGCACCAAGAGGTTTCTTCTGGGTACTCCAGTTTCCCCTCTCTTCGAAAGCCAACATTTGACTTGATTTGCATTAATTGTTAATTTCAGTTTACAGTGTCCAAATTGGTGCTCTTGCGCTAGAACGGCAAGGCGCTTAAATAAAGTTCCTTTCCTTTTTCAATGTATCTTGAAAGGAAATTATTCATTTTGCGAAATGGCCTGTTTACAAGCTGATGTAAAGGAATTTTTTTTGGAATAATCGAAAGTAACAATAGTAGCACTGCACAGATCTGATCTTGTAAGAAGTAGGGATGGGGTACAATGGTGACCTTTTACCATTCAGTCGATTTCTATCAAAGAGAGGAAATTTCCGATTGCACCATCAGTCGTAGTCG
>NC_090873.1:20176377-20186377 GCF_036669935.1 Montipora foliosa
TAACTGTAATTTTCCTATTTAATGTCCGCCATTACTAACATTATGTTCTTGAGAGAGCTGGATCGAGGAGAAAATGACGTCAAAGGCTCACTAGTTTAAGAATGCAATACGTGTGTACGCTGCAGAATTAATATGCAGTACGGGGGTTTTGGGCTTTCAGCCTTTTAAACTCATGCTTTGCATATATAATAAGCTGCGTTCACACGCTGCAATTTTAAGCTAGTGAACCTCTGACGTCACTTTTCCTTGGATCCAACCGTCTGAGGTCCAATCGGTCAGTTTTGAACGTGAGTAATGGGGGACCATGAAATCCAAAACTTACACTCAAGGTAAGTGGCCTTTGGATAAAAATGAAAGCTCAAAATTTTGCCAGTCAGGTGTTAAGCAAACACAGTTTCAAAATCTGAAGGAAAAAAAGTGGTTTTTTTGATCACAAGGGCAATTAATTTTGCATCTGAAAGAGCATAAATTGAAACATTTGACATAAATATATTATTTTACAAAGACATACACTAAAATGCGCAGACAAATTCTTTGTACATGTACTTCTTGATAACAGGCTGTGGCCAGTTTACCATTTTGTAGGGGAGGACAGTACAGTAGTTGTAAAAACAAAATATGTTGCAATAAAGACAGTCAGGGTTTTCAATAAAATTTGAAGTAGGCAGCTGGTTTAAGGCTAGTAGCCGACTGCATCATCCAAGGGGCTGTCACTTCGTCTAGGGGGATCTGGGAGCATGCTCCTCCAGAAAATTTTGAAATCTGGAAGCTCAGAAATGCGATTTCCAGGGCGACAATTTGGGTACAAAGTTAAAGGAAGATTTCTTATCAACAGCGACACTGAGTGCGCAGTTACACGCATTTTTTGATAATTTCCAGCGAAGAAAGATTTGGAAAATCATTTCAAAAGGAAAATTGACGATTTAAACGTTGTATGACGTTTCGGCAATTTCATGTCATCATTACTACCAATTTAAAGCTGCCGTGAACGGCAAATTTTTTTGCGCGTTTTTTCAAGCGCGAATTGAAACATTTTGGTTTGTCTAGACAAACCGCAATAATTTCGTTCGGTCAACTTGACAAATCATTTCAGTCGAACGATAAGAATATGTCACTTTAATCTGAGCGAACAAAAAGGCTTAACCAATGAAACTAAAAGAAGCATTTACTGTTTTGGTGGAAAACAAGTTTTGATGCAATGATTACTCAATAACAACCTGTTTTGCATAAAACGTCTTGATATGTTTGCGGACGTAACTGAACGTAATTGAATTACGTAAAAAATGCGACGGTTGCTCTTGGTAAAAATGCCGTTCATTGTAGCTCGAAGATGAAAGTATCAAATCTGATAATTATTTTGAAATTGAGGTTTAAAAAAAGTACATTCAAGTCCATCAAAAATGAATTTTATTTTAGGTTTGACGAAATCATTCAATATTTAATTCAATTTAGGGGGAAAAATAGCCGACTTCTCTGAGCGAAGTAGCCGACATTTTTGGTCGGCCGTCGGTGCTTATTGAAACCCCTGACAGTGAAAAACAACAGAAGAAAGAGGGGAAGGCCTTACTACAGTGTACTTTCCCTTCTTGAAGTGCTCTCAGCATTGTTTCATCCTTTAAGTGTAATAGAGAGATCAAGAATTGTGTCTCTGGCAAACGTACATATACAGTAAGACTGAAATTCGCTTTCTACCAAAATAAAAATTAATAATCTGTTTGATCATACAGTACCGCTGGAAACTATTTGTGCATTTGTATGCGGTGATACCTCGTCTTTGCCACCATTGTTTACCGCGAAATCACCTAGGTTGCACGAAAAGCGCAAAAGCCAGGCAAAGACAAAAGCAACCAAATGCGGCAGGCGATTTAATTGCGGTAATGTGCCGCAGGAAAACAATGATACTTTGCAAAGCATTGTTTAATGTTATCACACCTAGCTCCCCAAGGTAAAGAATGAATATGCAAACTGTTTTTCACAGCACCGACACAACACAATGCGCTGTCATGAAAGCCTGTTTTGTTCATCTCATTTCGCTGTGACAGCTGAGAACAGAGAATGTTGATAACCATCACGCCTAATTCTTACATCTTTATCTTTAATAATTTGTAAGTTTTTCGGTATCATGATGAACAGTTCTCCCAAAGGCGTAAAAAGGACATTTCTTTAAAAAAACTGTGTGGATTATGCGTAACTTAAGTCGCCGCCAGTGCATTTATGATATATATATTTATATATTTTGCATCCTGTCTTTGGAAATAGAAATGTTTACGGGATAGTTGTTGAAAAGCTCCAACTTTGAACTAAACCTTATCAATGACTCAAATATTATACCAGGGATTGAGAACCGTAACTGTATTCCCAAAGTTTGTTGGCCAACTCCTTATTGCGCGTTAATTGCGGTCATTTCTGATTCAAAATATTTAGTGGCAGGTCATTCAGCAGTTGAGCTTGAAATTCAGAAATATTCATTCCTCTGAATTAGAAAGGTGAACTTAAATTAATGCTTCAACGACCACACTATAGACGAGTTCAAGCCTGTGCCAATTTGGCGAGTTAAAACGTAAATGAACTAAGCTGCATGCTTCCGTCACGCAAGCGAGAGTGATGATTTGATAGCTCATGAAATACATTGTTCGATGCGAACTGCTTAAGCAGTTTGTAACAAATGGAGAGCCCCATAGACCGAACGGCTGACAATTACTTGTAAAGTTAATTGTTTTTTTCCATCTTTCAGTCGATGAGATCGAAGTGCCTTTCGCATATCTTTCAAGGCCGGCCGCTCAACTAGCAGCGTCACAGACAAGACATTTCCCAAATACGTGTAAATTTCTTGATAGAATTTCTGCTGATCTTTATACCATCTGTATTGAACAAATCTCAAACAATTTTTAGAAATCTCTACGTTTGCTGGGAAAAGAAAACGAGAAATGCTTTTATAACAGGGATTTTATGATAATCAAATGTGCCAACCATCACAGGTTGTAAATACAGCAAATACGCATGCGAATTATCAATGCGATCCATCCACAAGAATATGCAGATTTCTCTGATAGCATTTGCTCTAAATAAAGCAAAACCCTTACCGCGTCCTCTCTTAACCGCGGTGTAAATCAACCGGCAAAAATCAAGGTGAAACCTTGGCTTTCGGTTGCCGTAGACGAGGATTTACCTCGGTCAAACTGGAAATTGAATCTGCGGTTTCACCTGGTGAGAACCGCGACAAATGCACAGGTAGGTTCGAGCAGTACTGTAGCTCATTTTGTGCCCATTACCCTGTACAGATGTTGAGGAATGTCTTTAAAAATTGAGAATAAATTTTTATGGCAAGGACTATTGTGATGTTTTCCATTTGTCTCTTAACGCTGTACATAAAGATAATGTTCAGGGTAATAATTTCGTTGTCTCTGATCTATTCATATGTCATGTAGGTGAGGACAACTCCTACTCCTGCATTGTATGTACATCACCGACCTCGCCAGAAGTGTATAATGACAGGATGTTCCTTGCTGGCGGATCATCACTCTCTTTACTGCAGTCAGGGGTGTATCCAGAGGTATGGTGTCTGTAGACCACAATGGCAGCGATTACAATGATTGTTGTTGTGTGGGAAATGAGGAATGCACTCGAGACTCAAGAAGTCGCATTATTTTGAAGCGTACTATTGTAGTACATGCATTGGCCTGTCACAAGAGGAATCTCAAACTTTTCTTATTCTTGGTCACTTTAAGGCTTTTGTCTACAATAATAACAACAAGTGCACAAGTGCTCTGTTAATTGGGGCAAGTGTAAGTGAAATCAATCTCATGAACTGAAATCAATCAAATCAAAGGTTTGTTTTCAGGGGGGTAGGGATGGTGCAGCAATTGCTTCCCACCAATGTGGCCAAGGTTTGAATCCCAGACTTTGCATCATGCAGTATGTGGGTTAAGGGGGGGGGGGTGTTAATGTTGTTACGTTGACGCAAGACGTCTGTGACAAGCTTCCTGTAACTTTTTTGCAACACTTACCATGCTCCACTGATTAAGTGAAGTAGCCTCCCAAGCAGTTGTTTTAGGGGAGTTGTTTTTCACCTCCTCCCACAAACACCTACAATACTAATCAGAAAGCAACACTCCTATTATACCTACTGAAGTTTGGCACGTGACATCTCAGGCACAACAAGAATGAGCGTTGAATGATAGATTTTCAAATTTTGCTTCAAGTAAGTCATTATACCAATAATTTTCATTTTCCTGGAGTGTTGGAGCACATCATTCTGTCTTTATGAAAAAAGCTTCTACGGAGTAATTTTCAACATGATTACAACAACACAAAGTTATCTTTTGATGTTGTCATTGCAGTCATCATTGTCGTTCTTGCTTAAGCACCCTTAGGCTAGTAATAATACTGTTAAGTAAAGTACAGTATACATGTATCAAGAAAATAAGTGTGTGCTTCATGTATCCCAGAGACAATAATATTGTTGACTGCAGATGATTATACCCCAAAGTTTTAAAGTACATGTAGCACTTAGTTCATCCTTTGTTTGCACCAATCACTTTTTTGCCTTTGAATTAAGCTGCAGTGTACAGTATGTAGATTGTACAAAGCCACTGCAGAAATGGTACAGCTGTAGAGGTTTATTGTGTTGTGACTGTAAGAGCAGGGATGAAGTAAACTAAACTTTTATCAATGGGATTTCTTTTTCTTATCATTAGACATGCAGAAGAATCACTAAATGTTATTTTGGAAGAAAAGAGAAAGAGGATGGGATACAAATCCTCTGTAACATCTTCAAAGAATGTGGTGTCACCAACTGTAAGTTTACTTACATTGGACAATTATTTTAATAATTTTTGACTTTTCCCTCTCTCCAAAACAAAGTGTATGTGGACCCCTAAAATGTAAAATTGATTAACACTGTACACCTGTATGTGAAATTTTTAACTAATGACAAGGCTGCTGCCTAAGAAAATTTTAAAGGGGCCCTCAGAGCTAAACACTGAGAACTTAGGAGCCCAACATATGAAGTGATAGGTGTTGCTGTGAAAAATTAAGGCGCCCAGAGCTATTCTTTGGGAGCCCTAGGCTACCGGGCTCCCGTTAGGCAACAGCCTTGAATGACTAGTCCCTTTGTACATGTATACTGTTCCAGCAAACTCTTCTGGGCCAGTCACCTTGGGATTCACAGCCACAAGCATTGTCCAGTCATTCAGAGTCCTCTCAAGCAAAGGAAGGTATAGCTGTTATTGAAAGGTCCACGGGAAGGGTGATAGCAGGTGTGGCTGCACCCTCTCAAGAAGAGCTTGTTCAGTGGCTCCAAGATCATCCCACATTTGAGGTGCTTCGGCCTACAGGTTAGCAAAGTTAACCATATGATTTACTGAGCCTGAAGAGAATGGTAGTGTTGTTTAAGTGTAATTGCTTGGGGGATAACAGGTTATAACACATGAAAAGGTTTTTTTGTTGTGCAGTAATGACTTAAGATGACAGATGAGAGCTGCTTGCAAGGACAAAAAGCTCCAATCAGTGGCAAAAGTACTTAGGACACTTACACTATCAAAATTCCAGTAAGAGCTTCAAAAAAGAAGTCCCCCCTTCCCTCACCTCCTCTCCCCTTCTCCTCCAATCAATGTTGAAACTAAGTGAGAAAAGCAACTTCAAAGGCTGAGTGACCCAAGACTTTTGCCACTAATAATTATTTATTGTAGTTTTCTTGTAAAAACTGCTGTCATGGAGGTGCAAAACTAAGGCAAACATTTGTTTACTTCATTTGTTTAATGCAGTTAAATGCAATTTAACAGAGTTAACAACTAGGAGCGCAAGTTTTACCTTTGTGGTCAGCGCTTTGTTAGATATGTGCATGTGCCAGGATTCTTAGTGTTCTTGGTCTATAGGGCGTTGTAGCAGTTTTGTTGGCGTTTTAGCCAGCGTTTTCTGAGTGTTAGCGTTTTCCTAAGCGTTGGGATTCCTTGGAGGCTGTCTCTGGATTGTTTTCTTGTTTTTTACCGCGCGTTTTTCTGTGAGCGTTTCTTCCACTGGGTGTTTCAAATTACTCATATTCCGTGGCGTTCTACAAACAACAGTGAGGCCACCATGTTGGATTCTGACCAACCTTCGTCTTCGGCTCCATCTTCGGGTACAAACTCATTATTGATTCCTGCAGTTCCAGCGACCACGGCTCCTACTTTCACCCTCTCACAGCAGGATCTTTCTTAGGCCTTTTCACAGGCTTTAGGTGATTTGTTACCTCAGATTTTGGCGACTTTGCAAAATCACTCGACGTCTTCTGGCTCGACGACACACTTTTTGGCGGGAAACTTGATTTCGAGCACGACTTTATCTACTTCCATTGTCAGCTCTCCACCGCTGTCTTTTCCATCAGGTTCATCCACAGGCAACATCTTTGTGCCTTCCTTTGTCTCCAATTATTGCACGTTAGGTAATTCTGCGTTGTCCACCCCGGCTATTGTCGGGACGCCATCTTTGTTGGATGTGTGTGGTGCCGTGAGCGAATCGCTGTCCACCTCTACCCAGCGTTTAACATCACCTTTTTTGGTTGGGCTCTTCATTCCCCTCCACGGCAGTGCCTTGGGCCACGTCATCACTTCATAGGCCGTTTGTGGTTGGTCCAGGATACTCTCAGATCCCAGAGAAGCTAGTGACGAAGATCAGGACAGGCCAGTTCATCAATCTAGCCAACCTCTTAGCCGAGAATCTGAAAGGACAGGAAACAGAACTCCAAACTTATCTGGATGGGAAACTTCTTGTAACTTCCTCCAAAAAAAAAATCCAAGAGATCACCGACATAGTAACATGGGTTGAAGCTTTCACTGTCTACTCGTGGATTCTCTGCAGTGCTCATCCTTCCAGGTGGCAGGACATGACACAGTATAAACTCCTCATCCTGAAGACCTCCCGCCAGTTCCCTGGGAAGGCCTGGCTGCACTATGACATCGCCTTCCATGAAGATGCAGCTGCGTCAGGTTTGGTGGACTGGTATCGTATGAATCTTGACTTATATAATTTCCATACTCGTGCAACACTGCTACAAACAAGTCTGTCCTCTGATGTCCCATCTTCAGCGTCGAGGATGTTAGCCAGCTCTACTAATATTTGTCGATCCTGGAATGATGGCACCTGCCGTTGGCTCTTTGGTCAGTGCCGCTACCGCCACTGCTGTGAAAAATGTGAAGGAGAGCACCCCCTTGTCAACTGTCCCTTTCAGGCCTCACAGTCCGATAGTCAGGTCTCGCGGTCAACTACTCTGCCACAGAGTAAATGCCAGCAGCGTTAGCGTGGTAGCCAGATCATCCCAGCCTACTTTGCGGAAGAACTTTGTACATAATGTAGATATTCATGGCTCAGTTCAGATTTCAAACGTTGTGTTTCCTGTTCCGGTTAATGTTGTTACGTTGACGCAAGACGTCTGTGACAAGCTTCCTGTAACGTCAGCTCAATCCTCCTGTCCTAATTTCTCCTGCATCATAGACTGCCTGCAGCAAGATCTGGTTACTCCAATCAACGCGGAAAAACTTCAGCGTGAACTGTACTTCCATCCTGATCAAACCCAGGTGGATTGTGTGATTTCAGGTCTCAGCAATGGTTTTCATCTCGGTTTCAACCCTCTGGCTATACTGATTAGGAATCAGCTAAGAGTTATTGTCAGCATGCTTGGTAGCAGAGGTGTGCCAGGACTCTAGAGTTTTGCTAATACGAAAAAAGCCTCAGTCGATAACTCGAGAATGATTGAAATCAATGCGATGACCAAAAGACCACGCATGTTTTGCAATGTTTGACCCATTAGCACATGTTTTTACATTCCTAACGTGTTCTTTTTTGCGGATGTCAAACACCAATCACAATCGGCACAGAGTATTTTGTAAACCACGTTAGGTTGGTGTTCAATGGGTGGTCTGAATTTAGGAGAAAGGAATTCTTGTTGCAAAGTCTTGAGGGGCTTATTTATACACTTCAACTTCACTTCAAGCTTGCTACCAAGCTTGCTACCAATAACTCTAAGGCGATTCCTAATCAGTATAGCATTCTTTTTAAACAATAGCCACCTTTTTTCATACTTGTACTCTGTTCTTTTTATTTCTTTTATCTCGCTTTTTCTGTATATATTTCACTAATTTACATTCAATGTTTTATCCGTGGAAGGTTGTAGATCGACAGCCGAAAGCTTATATTCCTTTTCAAAATTTTTAGCCAGAGAACGTTTTTTATTGTATTTTAAAATGAGTGGTTTGTTGGTGAATGGTCCTCTAGTCAGAAGCCTTTGTTGATTGCGTACAAGGAGTTGTTTCCTGTGGTTGTTGCATCCTATTTATGGGGCCACTGTTGGGCTGCAAAACGCGTGGAGTTCCGTTCTGTCAGTATGGTGGTGGTCAGCGTGCTACGTTCGGGCACCTCTGAGGATCCAAACATGATGGTTCTTCTTCGCTACCTTTCTCTCAGTGCAGCTCATCATTCCTTTGCCTTTACTGCCTCCCATAGGGCTGGTAGAGACAATTGCATTGCTGATGCCTTATCCCGTTTTGACTTTCAGCGTTTCCATCATCTCGCACCACATGCAGCACCGGCGGCAACCCTCATCCCACCATCACTGCTGGCTCAGCTTCCTGTAATTTGATGGACAAATGCCATTTCTACTTAGCTAATGGCTTGGCTCCATCCACTCGTCAAGTATATGGCTCAGCACAACGGCAGTTCTTAGAATTCTGTAGCCAGGACTCGCCCCCTAATTGGAATCAGCCTCTGCTACCCGCTAATGAACAAACTTTAACGCGCTTTTGTGCCCACTTGGCTGATCGGCTTCATCATACTTCCATTAAAGTCTACTTGTCAGCAGTCCGGTCTTTACACATTGACTACGGCTTCCCAGACCCACTCACCAATTGTCTTCAACTCCAACGTCTCTTGCAGGGGATCAAACGACACCAGTATTCTAATCTGCCTCAGCACCAGCCAGTCACAGCAGATCTTATGTCAGTGCTACACCGGTCATTGGATTTTACTAATCCCGATAATGTTATGCATTGGGCTGCCTGCTGCCTTGGCTTCTTCGGATTCCTCAGAGCTGGTGAATTTACAGTGAATGGAACTTTTGATCCTACTTTGCACTTGACAATGTCTGATGTCCAAGTAGATTCCTCCACAAATCCTCAGAGTTTCAGGATCTTTATCAAATGTTCAAAGACTGACCCCTTCCGTAAGGGCTGTTTTATCTTCCTGGGTTGTGGTTCCTTCCCTCTCTGTCCAGTGGTTTCCTTGACAAACTACCTTCATCTCCGTGGGCCAGGCACCGGACCTCTCTTTATTTACCAGAATGGCACTCCTCTCTCCAGGTCTCAGCTGTCTTCCTTTCTTCAAACTACCCTACAATCAGCAGTTATCCCTGGAAAGTTCTCAGGCCATAGTTTCAGAATTGGAGCTGCAACTGCTGCTGCCAGGAAGGGCCTTCCTGACCATCTCATCAAGACTATGGGGCGTTGGTCTAGTGAAGCTTACTTGTTATATGTGCGTACTCCTGTGAAAACCATCCTTTCTGTTGCAGGACAACTTGCTTAGCAGGTCCTCTACCCTTCATTTGGGCTGCTCTTCTGGGTGCCGTCGGATTTGGGCATTTTTCTTTGGGGCTCTGGCATCCCCGGTCATGAGCTCCCCTTTTCTCCAAGCAATGCCAAGCCTGCTCGGAGGTCCTCCAGCTTGGAGTGGGAGCTCATGGCTGGGTTGCCTGGATTTGCCAACCATGGGAGCGGTCTCCATCTGGGAGCTGGCTGCCAATAGTGGAAGCTCCTGGATGTCTCAGGCACCCAACCTCCACTTTGCGAGGCAGTTGTTAAATGCAGTTAAATGCAATTTAACGGAGTTAACAACTAGGAGCACAAGTTTTACCTTTGTGGTCAGCGGTTTGTTAGATATGCGCATGTGCCAGGATTCTTCGTGTTCTTGGTCCATAGGGCGTCGTAGCAGTTTTGTTGGCGTTTTAGTCAGCGTTTTCTGAGCGTTAGCGTTT
>NC_090873.1:20191377-20206377 GCF_036669935.1 Montipora foliosa
AGCAACTCCAAAGCCGGTTGCGTGACTACACAGCTTCCATTCAAGCCGACATTTAAATTCTCATAGTACTTCCGTAACTTCTGCCATTGAAACCACTTTCCAAATTCACAGGTGATCTTATAAACTTGGTAACAGGAATATTTTGAAATACTTGAAACAAGAATTCAAGTTCGACTATTGAGATTCTGAATTCTCGCGGGCGTTCTGTTTCTTTTAAAACAGAGTACACTTTGTAATTCCATTTCCTTAAAAGAATCATTTTAAACGTATAAACGACACAGAGTGCATTAATGTTTAGAAAAAAACTGCAATTTGAAGCAAGACTTTGTGAAAGACTTCCGAGATTACAATCAAATTTCGGAGATCGCGAAGAGATCTTGCATATTCTGCCGGGTCACGCGTGACAATTCACTGCAAAAAATAAACGCTGTTTCCAAAGCAAAGCGCCTATCTCTTAATAGCAATATCAAAAAAACGGTGAAGGCATTATTTTAACTGAAGAAAAGCTTAGCTCTTACAGTTAGCAAGATCTTCTCAGCATCGTTAAAGCCTTCTGGGCAGAAACGTTTCACTAAAAGTATGCGTTTGCATGACAAGGACGTGACAGAAATATCGGAAATATCTCTCCCGCGTTTGACTAAAATATACTCGTTATCCACTACGCTCAAATCCTCCTGAAATGCAGGGTTTCTGGTTTCCCTAAATTCCAGAGGTTTTTTGCTATCTTTGGGCGACGAAAGATCAAAGGCGAAAAACGAAAGAACGAACCGGCGAACCGGTTTTTCTCGCCGCTTCGCGACTCGCCATTCCGTCGCTCTAAGAGAGAAAAAGCCTCTGGCATCCTAGCGAAGAAACAGACACCCGTACTTTCGTTCATTTCCATTTCAAAGATCTTGAAATTATTTAGCTTCAGAAACGTTTTGAAAAAAAGTGAAATTCATTCATATTTGACGAAACTTAACAAACACTGTGCAGAAGAACCGCACATGTTAACACATGTTAATTCTTCTGTTTCAAACGCAATGAAATGTGACACTTGTTTTTGAAACGAGATGAAACGCTTTTGTTTGAAACGCATTGGAACATGTTTGAAACTGTTTGAAACGCGTTTACATTTGTTTGAAACACTGTTTTGAAACGCGTTTGGGAAGAAATGGTCTCAGCATCCTTTTCATCTGGACGGTCACTTATTTATTATTTATTATTTTAATTTATTATTTATTGTAGTATTAGTATTATTAGTATTGTAGTATTAGTATTATTGCCTCTGCCACTGACTCTCTTCTCACGTTGTCTTTGCCTGTTTATTCTAGCCCCAGTCGTTCCGCCTTGTGACGTCCTTCGCTTTAATTTTTTTCTCCTATGTCTGCCTCTTTCCCACTCCACTTGGCAACTTTCTTTGCTACAATTTTGCCATTGTTTTCTATCCTTAACTCGCTCCCTTTGGCGATCTTCTTCACTAGCTCTTTGCTTGTTCGTTCTTGCTCTCTGCCACTCTCTTTCCCTTTCCTCTTCTTTAAACCATGGCTTCTGCCTGTTGCATTCACTCTGCTGTTATCTGTTGGCATGATAGCTATCGTCTTTCGTTTTTCTCAAGATAAGAACTTAAGTACCAACAAAAATCGTATAGCATAAAAACCCGGTGGTGGTCAAATGATTTCTGTCCACCAATACGCAGGTTGCCAAATGCAACACTCGAGGCTGTCTTGCCTCCCAACCTCCGCCCCACAGTCTGTACAGGAATACCCATGGTATTCCACTGGTGCGCTTTGTGTGCCTGAGCTCCGCTATAAGGCATCACAAACATATTACTGCTCAGGGGTGTAAAATTATTGAGCAATATTTCTTTGGTAAAGTACAAGCAAAATTAATGAATTGTTTGCTTCAGTGGAATTAAAAGCTTCAATAGGCGACAAAATTAGTTGAGACAGTTGCTAACAGAGCACACTGGCAACCACACATTCATTGGCTGCAAAGAAAACTTGTCGGGGATACCCCTCCCTACCCCACCCTAATCAATGTTGTACCGCTGTCGACAAGGCTCTTAGAAAAGAGGAAAAAACACAACAATGTCCCGAGGGTGCAGGGAAGAGGGCCATTTTCGCACCGAACTTGAAATCGACTCTAAAGGATAAGAGTGTCTCAACAATTTTGACGCCAATTGTTGCTACAAATTCACTTCCGAGAGTGTAAGATTATAGGACCTTCTTCCTTTCAACAGAGACAAAAATTCAGTAGCAATGGTGTAATTAATAGTGATAGTTGTGCATTTGTGTCACACGTGACTAGGAGATTTTCTGAGGAGTTGTGGTAATACTTTTAGCCTGCAAGCAACTTCATGATTGTATCATTGGTCGGTACACTGTTGGTGAATCTTCGATTCCTGTGTAACCATAACAATCATCTCGTGGATTTGCAGTTTAATTTTGCAGGGCAGCCACATCTTACACTCTTGTATTACACTGAAGAACTATAGAACCTGCTCAGAGGCTAAATCTGTGGTCTTAATCCAAAAATGATATCTTGTTTTTACAGATCAAAGGATCAGCAAGATCTGATTGTGAGTGACGAGGTTATAGACAAGTGCTCCCACAGTGTTGAAGGGGAAATGTTTTCTTTCTTTGGTGACACTGGGCATCGTTACAAGAACAAATATCGTAGTTTAATGTTTAACCTCAAGGATCCTCGGAACAAGGTGAGACAAAACACCAGGATTGTCTTTTTTCACTCTGAAATAATCATAACATTTCACTGAGAAAATGGCCTTGACTCAAGCATAAGCACAATTGCAAGCACAAGGTTAGGATCAAAATTAATGTTCCTTTTCTTGTATTTGCTCTGGGGCTTGCGTTTGTCTTATGCAGTGTGAAAACAAAACATCGCATAAGCATAAGGAAATTTACCACATGTACCATATTTACCCGAGGATAGGCCGCACCCCAAACTTTCAATGGTTTTCATGGGAAAAAAAAAATAGTGAGGTTGTGTACCGGGATAAATAATCAACAACAGCTACCGTAATTATATATAGTTTTAAAACCGTAAGTAGGGAAAAAATATATAAGTCATTAATGAAACTTTTCCTAAAAAACTGTATATTGCCTTTTTTATCCTGTTTTAATTGCCTAATAAACTTAAATGCTCTCGATGAAAACCAATGCAAATTGAAAACATATCAACAAATATCGTTGGCAATCAAAATCGTTTATCACGCATGTGATGTTACTTTCTTACTCTGTTAAGTTCACAGCAGCGAGCTTCTTTCTTTGTTTAGTTGAAAATATAATATTTTTCACTAACTGGAAACTCAAAACAAAAGATGTGAAAATGCAGGCTTTAAAGTAATTCACACACAAAAACTGATGCCAAAATGTTCATTTCATGGTGCCGCTGCCGCTGCATAATTAAGGGGTGATTGTTGGCACGAGTGTAAACAAACATTCACGGACAAAATTTTAAAACACCAGAACATTCGGCACATCAGTAAAATATTCCTAGCAAGCACTGCCCTGAGGTAGAGAATATTTTCCCGTTTCAAGTGATTTCGTAGAGTCAGTAGATCCTGAGATATCAATTTTTTTTAGAACGGATTTTTACAAGCGGTATCATTCAATGGAAGATCAAAAACAATAGGTGTGAAAACTTACCAATTTCACGCTAAAGGATATTTTGTTAACAAAAACAATGGTTTAGTGTTTAGTTGTATGTGGTGTAAGTTAGTAACAATTGAAAGTGAACATTAAAACGCCAATTTAGTGAATGACCGTGAGATCTCTTGCATATTAATGAGGTACAGTGTATCAAAACGCTTGTACCCGCGTATAGGCCGCAACCCTAATTTCGGTCCCATTTTTCCGGGTAAAAACTGCAGCCTATCCGCGGGTAAATACGGTATATGTGTGGCTCTTCTTCCAGGTTCCCCTGCATCTGAACATTTGAACGAAATGGCCGAGGCCACGGTTCATTTTGATGAAACAACAGCACTTGACACTTGAGAGTTTCTGCAGCCATATTGGCTGAAACAAGAACAGAGCCTTTTAAGTTGTAAAGATTGTGTTTTATACCTGTTCTTTTGCTTACACTATATGTCAATGTTTGTTTTCACTTAACATAAGCTACATTACATGTACCTGTACTTATGCTTGCACTTGTGCTTACATTGGACAGTTCGAAAACAATTTATGGCCTTACATGTACATCTCTCTTCAATTTCTATTGCATTGTATTGTATTGTATTGTAAATTGTATTACATGATGATGTATATTGAGATGGCACTATGCAGGCTCCTCACAGTATACAATGTATTAATGCTAGATTCCTCCATTTCACAGTTTCATTGGAGAAGACTCTTACCATGTACATGAGGGCCTGTTTTAGTAATGCTTTTGTTTGCACATACAGTATCCTCATGCTAGCTGCACTGTAATTTCATTGGCATTTTTTATTTGGGATGTATCCCCTGGGTTTTTTTTTTAACCAGTTCAAATTTTTTGAACCAGTTTAATTTTTACCGGTTTATTTTTATCAACTGTCTAGAAAGGGATTTTCCCTTTTTTTTTTTTGAGGGGGGGGGGTGGGTTAGTTGAAAAAAACAGGGGCTTTGTTTTTTTGGGGGATCTCAAAAAGAATGAGGCTTTCCTTTCCTCTGTTCTACTTCTCCTACCCCTCCCTGATCATCCCCATTGTCTCCATCCATGCCCCCTTACCTTCCACGTAGCCCACTCTCTTATCCACTTGACCATACAAGCGACTTGTGAAATTATCCATAATAATTTATAATTAAATATTTTGTTATTCATCCCAGGCCACCCTCAGTCCAAACATTAATTTATTAACATTTGTACACCAGAGCCATGTGTGGTAAATCTAGCTGATTGGTCAAAGGTCATTATTGTACCCCAACAGTGCAATTTACAAGTTAGGAAGAATAACTGCTACTGAAATTCCATTCTGCTAGAGTAGTGACCAAGTTTGGGAAAATCCAAATCAATTATTTATCCTACAAGATTAGATCTCTGCAGTGCTATTAATGTTACTTTTCATTATTCCAAGGAAATTATTCCTTTACATCAGCTTGTAAACAGGCCATTTTTCTTTTCAAGATAATGCCATGGTAACGTTATTGCCATGTAGTTACTTTCCAGTAGTTGTATACTTCTCTTGTTAAGTGAAAATCTGAGAGACAAATTAATTTTGTGAATCTTGTATTAAACAAGTTAAATTGGCAAAGGAATCATTAAAGAATATCGCTGTTTTTTCATTACAAAAAGTAGTCCTACTCTGAGAAAGAAAGAAAAGGGTTTAGCCCTGAGAAAGGGCTTTACTTCCAATAACCATGAACCAATATTCTTAACCTACTGACCAAGACAATTAATGCTGACACTATTAATGCTCATTTTGTCTTTCAGGTTCTATTTCGACATGTATTGTCTGGAGAAATTGGTGTAGACCGGCTTGTCCGAATGACACCAGAACAGCTTGCGTCTCCTGAGCTTGCTACATGGCGCGAACAGGAAACTAAGCATGTAAGTACTCCTTACTTCTGCAATTTCAGAGGATCATGTGTTGAAATTACAGTATAGGTACACATGTAGGTTATTGATGCAATAATGAGTGGGACTTTATCTGTCGGGTGAAATAAATTTGTGATCTACATGTATGATCATTCACTCTAATAATTATTAGCGTAACATTTAAACCGTATTAGAATTTACAGTGGTATAAATGTATAAGTCACTTCAATACTGTGACCTTTATGAATTGTTTATGAATTTTTGGAGGCAAGTTGAGATTACCGTAGGACAAACTGTAAAAAAAGGTCATGTCCAAGGTCACTTCAGCTTCTTTTATCCAACTCCAATTTCTCAATATTTGTGTGTAAAAGAAATAATTTTCAAAAGATAAGCATTGCTTTTGGACTCACTCTGGCAAAGAATCTGTTGTGTTGTGTTATTCATTTAGGCAATAAATTTTTGTAAAACACTGCATTGTTTACTTGTGTCAGAGCAGGCAATAACAGACAGATAGTTTTTTAGTGGTACCAATTTCCAATTTGTTTTTAGTTTGTTTAGTTATTTGTTTATTTGTTGATTTTGGTTTTTGTCTAGACACTAGAGATGATTAAGTTGAATCAAGAGGAAATAAACGCAACCAAAGCACATATAAAAAAAACGCACAAGGTGGGTTTTTGTTCAGTTTCAATGCTGCACCCTAAAGTATGCTCAAGGGAGTTCTAGATCTTACAAGTTGACAGCCAAGGGCTATCCTACCTGTGTACTTTCTTCTGGTAACATGGCATGAAAGGGTAGGAATGCAGCCCCTTCCAGCTCCGGTTTTACATCTTGTGAATCCCCCCCCTCCACCGTTTTTAGGTGTGGAGCTTGGTGGCTTTATAGCCCAGGAACAATTTCAATTTTGAGAACTAAACTTAACCTGAGAGTGGTTGATTTCTTAAGATTAATTGTGGATTTTTGTTGTCTGTTAATTGCTGAACATCTGGGGTTTTTTTTGTTCTTTCAGGGTGAAGTAGAAATTGATGATGATGATTTAAGCACACTTGAGGTAAGAGTTGTCTTGAGGCTATACTTTGCTTTTTCATTGAAGAAATAGAGGGAACTCTTGTTTTTTTGTTGTCTTGAATCCTGCCGCACACATTGCTGTGCAGTTTCCTCAATTCAGTATGATGTTGTTGCTGGTTGTACCTGCTTGTTCAGGTCTTACCACTTTGAAGTCTTCACAGCACTTTGACATAACCCTCAGACGACCCTCATAGCTGTGGCCTTGGAGGACTGGGTGATGGTGGGAGGAGTGGGGGCTATGAATCATAAAGTAGGCGGTACTGCCTAAACCAATTACGTTTTTACTTGTGTGACTACAATTGAAAATGTTGCATAATATGGAAGGTTTATCAGGCTTGTCAAATTGATTTGACTCCTTGGATTTTTTATTTGCAAATTGTAAGCATTTAAAAATGGTGGATCCCACGCACTCCCAGTAACCTGCAATCGAGCTTGGCTGAAGAAGTGCTCTGTTTGATGATAACTTTTTTCACTTTTGATTAGAATTCTATCAAGGCAAATGCTGAGTTAAAGGTGGAGAAAGGTCTTCCAGACAGCAACACAAGCTCCAGTACCCTACTCTTGGATACCACAGATGAACACCGCATTCACTTGTTTGATCTCAACTGTCGCATCTGCACTGGAAAAATGGCACCCCCAGGGGAGCCTCCCAGAAGAGAAACTCCTTCTCCACTTGTTTCCACAACATCCATGTAAGTGTTACTCCATCATCTTGTGAAAAAGGAGTTAATTAAAGGACTTCTCGTACATTGGCCGTTTTCGTACTAGAAAACGGACAACATCGTCTGGATGGACAAATCGTCTGATGTAAAAATGAAACAAACAAATTTTAGGCGACTCAGTCGTCTGAAATTGGTCCATGTAGGGAGATGATTTGTCCGCCCAGACGAACAAGTCGACCAAAGTGCGAAGTACTTCACGTTTGACGAACAAATCGCTAAATTAACCGCCGCGGGGAAATGGAACTAGCGATGGATTACAGGAAGTTTTCAATGCGGCAGGAGGAAAGGTGGGCGCGAAAGGTAAGCTGACCAAGCCATACGTAGTGCTAGTCCTTTTGCGCTCAAACTTATCCAGTGTGTCGGTCCAGTGTCCGTCTTCTCTGAATTTACGTCGGGCAACACTAGCAGAATTGGTGGTCTTAAATTCACATTAGAAACCATAGGATGACTTGTCCATTTCAACGATCTGTTCGTCATCTAGTGAAAAAAGGACATATGTCATGCTTGATGAGCATGATGATCCTGGTGGTGATAGCAACGACAGTGACAACGATGATAACCTTCTTCTTCTTCTTCTTCTTCTTCTTCTTCTTCTTCTTCTTCTTCTTCTTCTTCTTCTTCTTCTTCTTCTTCTTCTTACCGTGAAGCACGGGTACAGGGATGGCGCAGTGCTGAGAGCACTCGCCTTCCACCAATGTGGCCCGGGTTCAATTCCCATAGTCGGCATCATATGTGGGTTAAGTTTGTTGGCTCTCTACTTTGCACCGAGAGGTTTTTCTCCAGGTACTCCGCCTTTCCCCTCTCCACAAAAACCAACATTTGACCTGTTTTGCGTTAATTTTTAATTTCAGTTTACAGTGTCTCCAATTAACGCTCCAGCGCTAGAATGACTAGACACTTAAATAAAGGTCCTCTCCCTTTTTTTGTTCCTCCTCATAAGAAGATTCTTGTGAGTCTGCAATATAAGAAATAAGAAGTGTAGGTGTGCACATGAAATAATTGTGCAAGCGTAAATCAAACAATGTCAATGCAAGTGAGACTTAATAATTACATGTAGAGAACACTTGGTCCGCGTCTATCGCGAAGGTAGACCCACAACCACCTCTTGAAGGTTTCTGGACTTGGAACTACCTCAACAGAATCTGGTAGTTCATTCCAATCGCGAATCGTCCTCGGGAAAAAACATTTGATGGTATGTAGTACAAGAAAAGGGGACTTTATAGCTACTACAATAATTAATGTGTCTGAAAGATCTAGTTGTTGTGACCGTGTGGCCACTGATGTTCCTGTGCTACTTTAAGATTATACTTGAAGACTCTTGTCTTTAGCCTCTCCTCTCCCCTACCCAATTTTTACTTTGAAGTTATGTTGATTTACACTTCATCTCCGCAGAGTACAAGCTGTTGCAGAGAGCTCTATGCCATCTCCAACACCCATGGAAATTGTCACTTCTGCCAAGTATGTGCTTTCAATTTACCGTCTTCAGTTTAGTCAAGTGCGGCTTAAGGCACATGCCCTGAAATCCGGAGATCCCGGGTTGAGGACACGTTCTGACCACTTGTTGAATTTTTCCCTGGTTGAACCCTGGTTCAACTTCTCACCTGCACATGTAAATAGCCAACTAGCTTGCCTCCGGCCAGTTGGGATTCTTAACAGTTGTTGTTGAATGTTCTGTTCTGTCGTGATTGTGTTTCATTGGCCCTGAAAAGCCCCTATGGGGAGTGGTCAATTATTGCGTTGTATTGTATTGTATTAAAACTGAGTACTGTAGGGAAACGTTGTAGGTTTAGCTTGCATTTTCAAGCCGTGAAGTTTCTTCAGTGCTTCTTTGTACAATGTTATCAGAATATTTTTTTCTAGGAAAAGTATAATTGTCACCCTTTAAATGCCCATGGCATACACCTTTTCCAAAATGGCCTCCATTTAAATAGTCTTTTGTTTTTATTCAAATTAGCCCTTGATGCCTCGTTCTTAAGCTTAAAATTCAAAAGAATATTTTATCTTGAACGAGGCAACAAGGGCCAATTTGTATGCGCATAAATCAGCGGCCATTTTGGAATAAGGTGTATAATAGGTCATTTCGGAGTTCTGGCCTGCCTAATCTTCAAAGCGAGTCTAAGTGCGAAGTTTTTGTTATGAAAATTAGTTTTCATTCATATGTAAAGTAGAACTAATTACCATTACAAAAACTTCGCACTTAGACTCGCTTTGAAGAGGAGGCAGACTTGAACTCGGAAATGGCCTGTTGCTTAGTGATAATATTCCATAATGGCAGCAAATTTGAGAGTTTAAGTTCCACTTACAAATCGAAATTCGCTCACGCTGCACAATATCAGTTTCTCTTGCATACATGTCTCTTAATTATGTGGAGCTTCAAGGTTTCATTTTCTAAGAAATGGCATCGAAATCGAAAACACTGGTTATCCA
Organism: Montipora foliosa; assembly: GCF_036669935.1. Lineage (NCBI taxonomy): Eukaryota > Metazoa > Cnidaria > Anthozoa > Scleractinia > Acroporidae > Montipora > Montipora foliosa. The sequence goes on from NC_090873.1 coordinate 20,201,106, forward strand.
AAATTTTTGGGGGATAAACAGGATTTATTATGGAATTTGAGAGAATTGAGAATGCTGGGCATTAACGTAAATTTCTTACAGCTCACCTGACTCGGCCACAGTCTCCCAGCCGCCTGTCTCACCTTCTGTACTCAACAAAACTCAGAAGAAAGTGCCTGCTGTATGGAAAGGATTTGTGATGATGCAGAGTGTAGCTAAATTTGGCACCAGTGCTTTCCGTGTGTCAGGGTCTTGTGATGACCTCTTACATCTGTTGCCAGACACGCTGCATGTTCAGGGTCGCATAGCTCACGAGCAAGTCTGGGACTATCTTGTTCAGCTGAAAGGTTCTACTTCAAGGGTATGTTTGCTAAATTCTACTTATTATCGATTGTCTTAAAAGATACGAGCAAGGGTGCTTGTTGTTCTGTGATTTAATTGGTGTCATGCTCTCTGGATTGTCGGTCTATACGCCATCAAACATACATTTTGTGAAAATATAACCTGGTATTTTTTTCCCACAAACCGAAAGCCGTTTGAAAGTCGTTATTGACTTGTTTTCCCCTTCATTTCAGGAGGTATGTGTAATAAGGTACGAAGCATCGTCAGATGATGAAAAACTCAGCTACGTCTCCCTCTACTCGTACTTCTACAGTCGGAAGCGTTGTGGTGTGGTTAGTAACTGTTACACTGGTGTCAAGGACATGTACCTGGTACCTTTGGCTTCACACCAACCGATTCCGCCAGAGTTGCTTCCTTTTGATGGTCCAGGTACGAACGCATTAACCTAAGCATTCGAATCACTTGGTTCTGTTGTAATAATGATATTTGCAGACTTTCATTTCTACAACCGTGGGCAAAAAGGGTGAATTAGTTCCTAGTTTTTTAATTTCTGGACCATATCTTTAAAGAAAACCAAGAATGCCCCCTCCCCTCACCCCACCCGGGTCATTGGTTTTTAGGATGATGGGTAAATAACCCATCCAGCTCTTAACACTGTCTTTTGGGGGGAGGGGGTAGTAATATCGAGACTTACTTCACGGAACAGAAGGTTTTTTAGTTTTGTCCCTGCTTGTAATTGTTAGATATTAGATTTTAATATCTGTGAATCAGTTTCTTTGGCGCTATTGCTTCTTTTGCCAAAGCACAACACAGTTCTGATTTGTTCAGCCGTCAGTCTGTTTCGTCGATGGTAGTACTGTTTGGGCCAAACATCATAGCTCCTCTACTCGCTGGTAGCTAAAAAATGATTTTATATATTGATGAAGAAGTGGAACAGATGTCCTTCGCTAAATTCGTGACTGTGTGTAATCAACTGTCTTAAAAGTGAATGCAATCTTAATTATCTGAACACCGAAAACGGTGACAAGGCTATAGGAAATTGGACAATATCTACCACGGTATTAATCAAACTAGTATGTATCAGTGTTTAGGTGCTGAAGGAACTCTCCTGAGGAATCGCTATTTTAACTCCTTAGCCATTCATGAAGGCATCAAAAAACTTTCTTCATATTTATTTCACTGAACTGCACTAAATATGCTTGTCATTAAAAAGAAAGGAAGGTCGTTTAGCGATTTCAAAGCTTATGAGAAATTGTTTCTTCTAGGTCTGGATGAACCTCGCCCCCATATGCTACTTGGCGTCATTGTCCGATCAAAGGCATTGTTTAAACGCCCACGTGCTTTAAGTCAGCGGTCTCTTTCGCCTCCTCCAAAACGTCGAACCAGCTCTGCTAGTGTTGAAACAAACAGCAGTGATGGAGGAACTGCAGATAGCCCCGCTCGGAGAAACACTGATGCTGCCCTTAGTGAACTGCGCGACTCGCCACCTGCTGATATAGATGATATTGTGTTCCAGTACCATACCTCACAAGCCAAGATGGCGAGTAAAGGAGGTAAAGATGCATCAGGTAACGATTCGCCCTCATCAAAATCTACAACACTACCAATGCCACCTTCGATTGGAGATATTGCCTCTCCCACTACCTCCACGGAAAAATCGTCGATTTTATCCGTCGAGGCACAGAAGCAGCAGTTGTTGGAGCTTCAAGAAAGAGCTCGAAAGTATATTTTGGAACAGAACCAACGCAAGCAGACGGAACCAGAGGAACCTCAAGGACTGGGTTCAAAGAAGCTAGGCAGTTCTGATGTCACAATTGAAGGCAAACAGGGCGCGAGTTGTGGTAGTAACGACGATGATGAACCCTATGATCCAGAGGAAGGACTAGATCTTGACCTTGATGCCACGGATCCCATTCCATCGCAAGCGGTCGTTGCTGCCAAACCTGAAGAGTCTGCTAAACCTTCCAGCTTAGAGGTGCTGGTATCCACTCTACAGAAGCTTCAAGGTGGTGCATCTAAGTTATCGGCACTGACTAATTTGCTACCTAAAGGAAGCACTTCTACACCAGGAGTGGGAGCAAGTCAACCTGATCTGAAGAGAGAGACAAAACTTTTACCTGCCACTTCCTCATCCGTTGGTGAGGTATATCCAGTAAAATCTGTAGGCCTTGAACAGGGTACCTCTGCATTAGCAAGTCGTATGCTTCAGCCAATTGTGCCAGTCATCTCTGAGATGCAATCCGTAGCGTCACCTAATAGTTCTTCTCAGACAACGGTTTCAACAGATCATAGATCACATCCATCCTCATCAAGTACTCAAGGATCTCGGCTGTCCCCCATTTCAGAGCAAAGACTGCGCCTCTCGTCTCAGCGACTGCAGCAGCAAGAAACTCAGAAGATGCAACTTGGGTCTTCTTCAGACTACAGACCTTCTCCCGCGCCTTCCTTGGACCACAGACTACAGCCTGGGCACTCCTCTGAACAAGGCCTGCAACGCTATGCGGACCGCAGACCACATTATGGTCCCTCGTCAGAACAGAGGCATCATCTTGGATCTTCTTTAGACAGTAGAGTTCAGACTGGGTCTTCTACAGATTATAGACTACAGCCCGGAGTCTCATCGTCCCAAGGGAACCAGCCGACATCTTCAGAAAGCTCTCACGCTAACAGATGGAGCCCCTCTGAGCCCCCTCAAGTGACTCGTCAAGTGAACGATGACTCTCAGGAGATTGGGCAGTACAGCCATCTTCGACCAGAGGAGCGCGCGAGGCTGGCAGCCCATGAGTCGCGCTTAGAATCACGGGAACTTCCTAGATCAAGCGAGCAAAGGGTGGAAAATATCGACTACCGAAGAACAAACGATAGGCAAAGATCCAGCTGGCATGATAACTCGCGATTCCCTCGGGATTCCCGCAATTCACGGGATGACTCTCGGAGATCCTTCCGCGAAGAGCATAGACATGGACGACCGTGGTACAATGATGAACCGCGCAGAGAAAGATTCGAACATCCTCCCAACGAACGACATGATGATCGTGGTCGCGGGAGAAGGTTTAAAGAACGCTGGAGTCGGGGCAGATGGAGACGATAACAAACTGACAGTTCGAAAGAAAAATCCTTGACGGTGAGAGTTATCGAGCTCTTCAGTCAAGTTCATCAATGTGTCCTGTCATGTACAGGTAGCACGGTTTCGTTATTGTTGTTGATTGTTAAGTTCCATGTAAGATCATTCAAGGTTTTTTGTGTAGTATGCTGATAAACGTTAAACTCTGTTATATAAGTTTTTCGTTTAGCACGTATGACACCTCTCAACTGGTCTTATCCTGGTTTGATGAGGTGTTGCGGTAACGAATCTAGGAGACCAATCGACGCTGACTCGATCTTGTAAGGTCCTTAGTGTCGACATCGCTCCTCGCTTTTTGTTACGATGTTGTTGACGGTTCGTGTGGACTTCAATTCCACGTCTTCGACGTGTTTGTAATATGTGTACAGAGAAATGTAGTGTTTTAAAAAAGCATAGTAGTGAAGATTTTAACTTAACCGTTTTAGTAACGTTCACGCTTTCATTAAAGGGTCCTTTTTGCGAAATAGTTGAAAGAGTTCGCAACTCGTGTACTACATCTTGTCAGGCTACTGCCAAAAAACCTAAACCCGTGGGATTTTCCCCTCGTATGAAAACCAAGTCTGCAACGATGAACTTTTGGATAATATTACTTAACGGGGTAGACAACGCATTCTTATAATAGTTCATTTTCACGCGATTAAGCCATTTGTTTCCAACTGGGCAGTCCATACCTGGCCTTAATTGTCCAAAGCCGAGTTTGTCTTAGTGGCGGGGGTGGTGGGTTGCAAATTGTTAGCTGGGTCGTAACATAGTGTGTAAAAAACAAACAAAATCAAATGTTATCGTTGAAGCCTGTGTTTTTTTTTTTGCTGCCTTGCTGGTACTTAGTAAGGCGATGATCTTTCTAACTTTCTCTTCATTGCCCATTCTAAATTTCAAGTATATGAAATTTCACATACTTTAAAATCATTCCATTCACTTATTTCGGGTGTAAATTGAGCTTACAATTGACCGGCTTCCAAGGTGGCTTGATAGCTCAATTGGAAGAGCAAGTGATCAGAAGTGCAGTCGGACGATCGTGGGTTGCAATCGGCCACTCCAGCCTGGGACTACAATTCGATACTGGATTGGGTATCCTTCGATAACAAATACTTAACGTTAACCATATGGATCTTATAACTGTTCATTACTCAACGGTTTTATTATGTCAATAATAGGGAAAATACACAGACTGAACAAGAAATACGTAGAAATCTGTAATTACATCAGATACACCCGTTGACTGTAATGTTGTAATGCAAGGTTCTATAAACATTTTTTTTGCGTAAACGCGTCCGCTAAACAGTGGCTTCGTTTTTGTTGATGAAATCTGTACTTTAAACAGTAGAGTCAGTTATTATATCACGTGGCATCAACCACCGGTCACTGTGCTATCATTAAGTGGTTGTCGAAATTCGATGACTACGCAAGATCTGATACTAGTATCTCGTTGCTAGCGCAGATTGTAACTTTAGATTATAATGTAAACAAATGTACCGACCCGACTACGATATTTTTTAGACTAACAATCTCGCTGTGTCCATTTAAAAAAGGCAGAAGCACATGACCTTGAAGCGTGTGTCTTTCAACTCTTTTCCTTGGAACAAAGCTGGGGATTTTAGGGCAACAATAAACCGTATTCATAAATGGCGGCTAAGTAATTATTCTTTTGTCTTTATGCTAATCATCCTAACTAGCCTCGTTAGCACGAGCAAAAAAGTCAAAAGAATTTTTGTTCCAAAGTGAGGCTAGTTAGGATGATTAGCATTAAGACAAAAGAATAATTTCTTGGCCGCCATTTATGAATACGGTCTATTTTATACCCAAATATGGACAAGAATAAGTTCG
>NC_090873.1:20216377-20236377 GCF_036669935.1 Montipora foliosa
TTAGAAGAGTTGCTAGATTCCTCTCACTCACGTTCTCCATCCTGGCGTTTAGTTCATTTCCCGCCCACCCGCCCGCTCCAACCTCTTCCCCTGTTTTCATCTTATTTTTGTTATTTTAGGCCGTTCAGAATATTCTTCAAGTCCCAGCCGCTGCTACCGTTGCAACCGTCCAGGACACTGGGCCAAGGACTGCTGAGTCCCGTTGCCTTCCATCTCAAATAGGAGCGGCGTCAGGAACCCATGACCCGGAGCCTACAACTCTATTGTGTTCGTGTCACGGCGTTTTCACAGACCGATTTATTTTTAGATTGAATTTCCCGCGAATGAGACTCCCACAGGAGCCCGATGACCAATTACAAGAAATTAAGCTGACGTCATAGGGTCACCGAACTGGAAATGCCTTTGTTTTTTTCCGGAAAAGATAGTCTAAAAATAAATCGGTCTGTGAAAACGCCGTGACACGAACACAATAGAGTTGTAGGCTCCGGGTCATGGGTTCCTGGCGGCGTCTATTATTCGAGCAGTGCCACAATTGTTAGACCCAGAGCAGGAGGTCTTGCCGATGGAAGTTCAACGTGATCGAGGTGATAACGTTTTGTTTGCACAACTCGTGGAGGTAAAAGAAGCTAGCGAGTTTGAAGAATCTAGTGAAGCAGTTTTATCACAAGTCAGGGGTAGTCTAAGAAGACACGTAAGAGTTTTGGCGCAGCATAGGTACCCCTAGATATACATTATCAATTATATGCGAGGGTTACCGTTTGCCTTTTCGGCAAACTTCCCCTGGGTATACATCCCGCAATAATCAGCTTTGGATCATTCTGAGTTTGTCAACGAAGCCATTATGGAGCTTTTACATTCGGGTAGAGTTATGGAACTAAACAGGCCTACTGATGTTGTCAATCCTTTGAGTGTGTCCATCCACCCCAACGGTAAAAAGAGGTTAATTCTTCATCTCTGTTACATCAACAATTTTCTTATTAAACATGGAGTCAAAAGGGTTCTTTTATGATAACTCTTGATCTTAGAAGCGGGTACCACCATATTGAAATTCATCCAGATCATCTGAGGTTTTTGGGGTTTGCATGGGAGTTTCCAGGGAAAGTGTCCATCCGATATTTTGTTTTAACATTTCTTCCTTTTGGTCTGTCTTCTGCACCTTACATTTTTACTAAATGTGTTGAGCCGCTTGGAAGTATTGGCGGTTCAACGGTGTTAATATTGCTTTATTTCTTGATGATGGCAGGACCGTTTCACCTGTGCGGTCCGAGCTACTAATATTTGGTCTGATTTAAGGAAGTCAGGGTTTATCACCAATGATGAGAAGTCTCAATGGTGTCAGAACCAAACGAATGGTTGAGGATTATATGGAACACCTTTAATGGGACCATTACCATTTCTGAGCGACGGGTGAAATAGTATCGCTAAATCTCTTGATAAGATTCTCTTGAGTAATCGTTTGGTATCAGCACGGGAGTTGGCTTCACTCGTGGGTAGTATTATTTCTGGTGGGATAGTTTTTGGTAATATTTCCAGACTCATGACGAGGTACTGCTCAATTTCAGTTCCCTTCAGCCTAGGATTGGGATTCCAGGTTTGATCTTCAGGCGCGTAGCGTCCTATACGCAAATACGCACGTGCGTACTTGTGAAGTGACCAGAAAATTGAGATTTTAAGCAATTGTTTCTATTTTTAACATTTTACTTGTAAGCAACCAAGATTTCCTTATGAAAACACCACTTTCATTAAATTCTAAAAACTAAATTAACAAAAGCTATACTATGTTCTCATTTAGTTTTGCATCGACTTTTTTTACACTAAACAATGCAGTGTTGTTTGGTCAGCGTGCAACAAAAAGGCGAAGTTGCAAAGGAGCGACGTTCCGAGAACGTTGTTGACAATTCCAGTCCCGCTAGCACAACCAAAACAATGTTTTGTTTGCGCCAAGTTTGCTCAAAATAAGGGCAAGACGCTTTGTTCTTTGCTTGTGTTAACACAACTATTTCTAACAAGAAATAAAGAACGCAGTATTTTTCGCTTAGTTTACTTAGGTTTCTAGATCATATGTACTTGTGCGTAGTTGAAAAAATGACCACGCTACGCGCCTGATCTTGATCAATTTTGTGTTAGGGAACTGTATTTTTTAATTTGAAGCGACTGAGTTGAAGGGTAGTGGCGGATTCTCCGTACAGAATGTCCTATTATGTAGTTTATTCGGACGCAAGCGCCACAGTGGTGTGGTACTCACCTGGATATTGATGGTGAGCAAGTTTGTGGTAAGCAATGGAATTTTGAAGAGCGTAGAAGAAGTTCTACATGGAGGGAGTTCCATTTTGTTCGCTTTACATTCGTTTTTTACCCTTATTGTTGGCTCTTACGTAAAGTGGTTTTCTGATAGTCAAAGTGCATGTAAAATCATACAAGTGGGAAGTATGAGAAATGATTTACATGCTATTACTCCGGAGAATTTTCAGCTCTGTGCCAATAATGGTAAAGAGTTAGAAGTCCAGTGGAATCCCTCTCACTGAAATTTAGAGAGCTGATTATATTAGTCGAATAATCGATATAGACGATTGGCATATTTCAGCCAATTGTTTCATATCTTTTAGAGGAAAGCTTGGGGGTTCATTCAGTGGATTGTTTTGCTATTCATTATTTGCATATTTCTAGGGCCATTCCCATTGTAGTCGTGCCCTTTTGGCCGTCGTCTTATTTCTAGAACATTTTCTAGATTTGTGGTAGATTGTGTAAGTGTTTTCGTGCTGCTGCTTTGGAGGAGGGGCGTAACACCAATTCGTTGTTGGGTAGTGATAGGTTCAGTGGGTTCATTTTGGCTGTTCGTATGAAGTTTTCAGTCTCTATAGTTTTATTTACATGGGACTCTTGGTCATGTATCTTTCAGTGGATAAGAGGCACTGACCTGAGTTTGGTATTATTACAATGTTTTTTTGTGGATAAAAGGCACTGGCCTGAGTTTGGTATTATTACGAGGTTTTTTTTTTATGGATAAAAGGCACTGCCCTGAGTTTGGTATTGTCACAATCTTCTTTGTGGATAAGAGGCACTGGCCTACATTGGTATTATTACCATGTTTTTATGGAAGCGTTTTGCAATGTTCGGGCGGAAGTACTTTTTGCAGCGTGTGATTATTTTGGCGGCTCATGTTTTCTGTTATTTCGTTGTTTTTCTCGTTACAGATGTTTGTCTCAGACTACGGTTGGAGGTGCTTACCGCTTAGTGTAAAGCCGGACCTAGGAGAGCTATTTCGAAATACTGAAGTCTAAGGCGGATTCTACAACGAAGAGATACAAGAAAGATTTTAAAGTTTATTGAATGTGATTTTTCCGGGGTTCGGTCGGTGCCTCCTTTTTCCTGTTAGTTTATGGTTGCTTATCGTTTTTAAGCTTTATAAGAGTTCTAGCTCATATGCCTCTTTAGTTATGACTCACGCAGCTCTTAAGTGGTTTCACTCGTTCGGCCTAAGTAACGGCGCCAATCCGTTTGGATAGTTCTATTTGTCATAATTTGTTGGAGGCTGCTAGGCGTGATGAGCCAGTTAGTGTTTTAAAAAGGCGCCCATATCTACTGAGATTATTAAGAGTATCATTGTTAAGTTTTCTGGTCCTTCTGCTAATTAATCTTAACGACATACGCGTTGCTTGTATCTACTCGTTAGGCTTTGCGGGGATTTTCCGTTATGATGAACTTAGTAACATCGCGCCGAACATCTTGAATTTTTTCCTGATCATCTTGCAGTCTTTGTTCCCACGGCTAAAAATGACATTTATCGCGAAAGTAATTGTTTATATTAAGAGGTTAGCTATATATATAGCCAGTATTTCCCAGTTGCGCTTTTGAAAAGGTATATTTCCATATGTAATACTGAACTTTCCAGTTCAGTTGCTCTTTTTCGTCCGGTAAGATTACTTAAGGCCACCAATTCTTACAAGTTATATGCAAGTAAATTATCATATACCAGATGTAGGGAAAGCTTTAAAGAGTGCCTTCTGGAAATAAGGGTGGATCATAAATTGTACGGTCCTCATAGTTTAAGGTCTGGTAGAGCCACCTCTGCCGGTAGTTATAATCTTAATCTTTCCGAATGGGTACTCGTAGCTTCACGGACGATAGAAGTCCGATACTGCGAAAGATGTGTATATTCCCGAAGATGTTTCTATGCGTTTACAAGTAACTAGTCAGCTTGGATTGTAAATTACCATTTATTTACTTCGATTCAGTTTGTGTTATTATGATCGTTCGTGTGACTTTTGAATAAACGTCAGTTGGACTGCCCGAGCATCCAACCATCAAGTTGTTGTATTTAGTTCTGTTTTTTAAAGGGGAAAATAATTTACGTTCGGCTGAGAGTAGCGAATTAGAACGTAAACAATATTACAAGTTAAAAAAACAAAGCAATAATTCAGAACAAATCATGAGCATGCCAACTTAAATACTGTCTAAAAACATCTTCAGCCAAGATTACTACATGTACAATAATGAAGAACGAGTATATTAACAAAATTTATTTAAATATTGTCTAAATATACACCGTTTAAATGCATGTAAACTAGGTATTAAAGCTCTACTGATGCAAAGAGACGCTGTCCAGTCGCTAGGCGACGACGAGGAATATTTAGGTTGTGTGCAGATCGCGTTACCCTGGTACATGCAGTGGATCTCATTTGTCGCTGGCCACGTAAATATTTAGGAGCAAGATTGTTCAGGCATTGAAATATCATCGCTGCATCGTTGCATCGTTGCGTTCCCAGTGACCTTGGCTGATGTAATCCAATTTTCTAAGTCCCAGAATGATTGTTTTGCACCATCCTCGGAGACCCAGGGGCAGATCGCGAGGGAAGGGAAGTGTAAACGGGCCAAAGAAAATGGCGACGAAGAAAAGCTCGCCATACTATGCTTTTCTTAGTCGCCATTTTCTTTCGCCCGTTTACACTTCCCTTCCCTCGCGATCTGCCCCTGGGTCTCCGAGGATGGTTTTGCACCAATTGGAGTTTAAATCCTCGTGAAATATGTTCCAAAGTGTTGAGAAACTAATCTAATCTAATACCCCATTCACACCAACAAGACATGTTTAATTAAACTGGGTTTAACAAAGTGAAAACCAGTCACAGCAAAATGTAGGACTGGCTTTTACATGAGATTGAAGTGAATTTCAATACATGCTTTGACCTGTGTTAAATTTATGGTCGGCAAAAATCAGTATTCACGATTTAAAAAGAAAACACTTTGAAACCGTGTTTCACTAAACACGTTCAAAGCGTGGTTAAGGTTTGGTGTGAACGAGGCATAAGTTTTATTTGAAAAGCCGCCTTGTACCAATTAAAATTTGGATCTTGTGTGACAAAGTCTCGCCACATCTGTCTCATGGACACTCACGTAATTTCACGAAAACGAAGCTGGAGTGGATTTATTTCAGGAATGCGTCCTTTTTATAACTCACTTTGGGGAACTGAAGGGACTGTGGGAAATGTCTATCGTTAGATGATTTGTTTCCCGTCATGCGTATGTTTTTATTTTTCATCTCATAATAACAGGTTTGCAACATCTTTGGGAAGATTATCATAACATTGGAGTAGAAATGAAACGATTTGATTTGATTACCATTACAAACTGACGATAATGATAGATTATTGTTCTGGAAAAGACTTGATGCAAATAACAATCGCGCCTTAAAACCGAGAAATCCTGATTGGATTTGCACAACTTGTATATTGAACAATCATTCAATGAGCGCGCGTTGGATATGAGATGGTAAATAGCCAACGAGGCGAGTAGTGCCGAGTTGGCTATAACCAGTCTCATATCCAACAAGCGCGAATGTAATGATTGTTTTATTAAATTCTTTAAACTCCAAGAGTTTGGAAGTACGAAATACGAGCGAAAAAAGCGAGAAAATCCGAGCAAAATCGAAAAATACTTGATGAAGGTGCGATGTTGTGTAATACCTTGTGGTCAGACAGACGCAGGCTCATCACAAATACATCTTTTGCCTTTCGCGTACTTCTAAACGTCAGAATTGATCCAAACTTTCCACAAAAAGGTTTTTTCGCTTTATTGCTGGTTTTCACTCACGTGATCAACAGCCATGTTTTTCGACGAAAACAAAAGGAAGCATTTGCATAATAATAGAGTTAAATTCCCGGAGGATTTGGTCGGGGCACCAACATGGCCGCCTTTTCTTTGTTTAGGGCACCAACATGGCGGTCGTGACGTCATGTGAAAACCGAGAATTGAGAGAAAAATTAGCTTAGGCGGGAAAAATTAGCTTAGCAACGCTTAGCACAATCAATTGCCATATAAGGTCAAACTAAGATATATGAGCTGATAACCGAGATTGAGTGAACTAATCAGAGTACGAGAAATGCATTAACCGAGGTTGAAAATCTTAATAACAGTTTTTATTCAACTATATTGTTGTTGTATATTTGACTTTTTTTCCAGAAGGATGGATTCTGCTTATTTCATGAAAGATCAGGTCCCGTTTGTCACAAAATCTCACTTTTGGCTTCAAAATTTTTACTATAGTAAGGACTTTGAAGTACTCGTTGTCTTTTGGAAAAAACAATCATGTCAGATTTCATTGATGATTTCCCGCAGATCAACGGCGTGCGCTTCTTTTAATTTCTGTAATTCTGCTCTGCGTCTTGGAGTCTTCTTGGGTTAGCGAGTGACTGACTCAAATCGTTAATTTTGTTAATGGATTGGTCACAATATTGACACGCCACTCAAGTCCTCGCGAAAGATTTTCGTAAAGGTGGAGAAACTTATCACAGGACCTTATTTCTTGAAATTGAACGGTTCGTTTTAAAATTAGGATTTTCTGCTAAAAAGTCTCGCCACATCTTCCTCATCGACACATTTCAGTCTAAATATTTTTTCCGAATCCGCACGGTTGGTTATCTACTCTGCAACGAGAAGTTTTCTCCGGGTACTCCGGTTTCCCCTCTCCTCAAAAACCAACATTTGACTTGATTTGCGTTCATTGTTAATTTCAGTTTACAGTGTCCCCAATTAGTGCTCCAGCGCTAGAGCGACCAGACACTTAATAAAGTTTCTTTCCCTTCCTTTTGCTTTTTTTCTGTAATGTGATTCACTCGCATCTTCAGAAATGATGAAGTCTATCACTGCCTTTCGTGCCTCTGGCAAAAGTCTTATTGCATTATTTCCATGCCTCCCCCTCAAGTCTTCCTCCAGAGAACACCATCCGCTTGTCACAGTTTTTTGAAAAGAACTTTGATCTTTGCATCTGAAAATCCGTAACATCTTTTTTAAAGCCGCCCCGGCAAACTGTTCCTAATGGTGGTACCTTGTACGTAACCTTTTTCCGTCCACTAGTGCAAATTCGGACTTCCATGAGCCTCAGAAGAATGTACATTTGCTCGCTGTAGGTTTTTTTATAAAATGCTTTTCTCAGAAGCCGTATAATTTCTCGGCATTTAGGAGCTGGTTTCCTTGTAAGGCAACCTCCATCACACGAGCACAGCAACGACATTGTTGCAATTTCCCGATGAGGCCTGTTCGACCGTGCATTAAATGCTCTCCTCCGTTTGCGGCAATATATCTTCTTTGACTTGTAAACATTTTCCTTTGTCCCCTCTCAACGGAGCTACAATAAGCGCCAAAAGGGTTGAGACACTTTCGCTTTTAAGGAATCTCGGACAAATCCCTCCCTCAAAGTCTTTCCATCTAAACCCCTCCCCCCCAAACAATATTGTTTGGGGACATTGTGGCACTACTTTGGCAAAGAAGTTCCAGATATTGCAAAACCGTGCGGCTGGTATTCTAACCTTTTCTACTTACGATTGTAGTTCTGGCCTCTTATTTGAACAGCTAGACTGGAAAAGGTTTGATAAGCAACGTCAAATTCAAGTGGCCGTTATGGTGTATAAGTCGCTACATGGCCTTACTCCTAATAATCTTAGCTCTCTTTTCACTCAAAGAAATATCTCTCATAATTTGAGGGACAATGGGAACAAACTGGTTATTCCAGTTTTAGGTACAATGGTGCGGTCATCTGGAATAACCTTCCCCTGGAACTGCGGCAAGCGCAAACTATCAATAGCTTTCGAAGGGGCTGTCACAATTTTTTTGCTGGACCAGTTATACACGGCATTGTAAAGCAGGTTTATTAATTTCTTCGGTGGTGCGGATAATTTATTCATATTTTAATATTTTATCTTTATTTTACAAGGGATTTTGATACTTTTAGATAGATATATATAGCTTGTGATGTTGTTATGCCTGATGAATTCACCGTGGCTTAATAAAGTTATTACTTACTTACTGTTTGTTCATCCCACGGATACGCCTGTATAGGCGTCTTGTTATAGTTGAGAAACGGAAAAGGAAATGGAGAGGAGCTTGGAAGCGAGCCTGCCATAAATCACAGACGTACATGAACGCGTAGCATTAAATTGTGGAGAGTTGGGATGTCATTCTGCCTCAAAAAGTAAGTTATTGCCGTTTTCTCAGCATATCGTAACATTTATTATATATTTAGGCAAACTTATAAGCGGAGCTCCTCAATTGTTATACGTTTATGTTCTTTCTTCAGACATTTTTATAATTCCTACTCTGCTTACCATACAACCAGTCTGGCCTTCTCCTTACGTTATACTATATGTATTACATTTCCTATTTTCCCGTGCTCTTTCCTGCTCTTTGCTGCTCGTCAATTTCTCCTTTTTATTGGGGCTATTTCTTGTTCTCCATCTCGTTGTTTGTCACTGATATTTTTGCCTGTTGTTTCGTGCTCTTAGTTACTCTCTTTCACGTTGAGCATCGCTTTAAACAGGGCGCCCTGCTTTAAATTAAGGACGTTCGCGCCCATTACTTTCACTGGCGAAAAATGTCTGATTGGTCGAGGCCTTGTCATGTGACTTCAATAGCTCAAATCAAACATGGCTCCCAAACATTCATAAAAGCTAACCTTTAACAGGCCTAATTAGGACTAAAGAAAAGTTTCTAGGCCTAAGGTTAGCTTTTTTTAATGTTTGGGATACTTTCTGTATAGATATTCTAAATGTTAATCTAAATGCAAATGAGAAGTTGGCTTGACACGAAGTACTAGCCCTTTATCCGATCTCCGTCGATTAAAAAAAAAAACCTTTTTCAGGCCAGTAAAACGGACAAATGTTTTGACTGCATAGTGCGTTTTTATGCCAGCGAGATTCTCTTTTTAGTTGTGGCCCACCGTACTTTTTAGCCAACAGTGCTACGGAGGGAAATTTCTCAACAATTTCAAGGTCAACACGAGTCTAGTTTGCTGTGACAATGTTTGAGTGGAAATTTGTTTGTGGAGCTTACCAGCTAATGGATTACGATCTTGATTTCAATTTCATGCGTTTATCTTTTAAAAAGTGGAACAAAAAAGATACCACTAAATTTCCAAATGGTTTCTCTTCCAGCTAAATATTTACACACTGTTTCCGCGGGAGCCCGCATCTAACAGAAAATGTTAAGATTTTCGCATTGTTTTTCAAAATTAAGTTGTTAAAATTGCCATTCAAGTGGTCCATTGAGGAAAATTTATTAAGACCGAGGGGAAATTTAGAAATGTATTTCAGTCATTCAAAAGTAAATTTTAAAGTGAATTTAGCTGTAATAATAACCAAAATCATACTTAACATTTCATAGCACCTCATATTGGGTACACTAGAAGGAAAACCTTTTAGTTGCAATTATATTTTGTTATAGTTGTTCCAAGCAAAATGCCAATTGTTTGCTTTCCTCCAAATTATAGAAATAAACATAGATTAGGTTAACTCTGAATAGCCAAAACAACAATTATATTTTAAGTTGAGAATTTGATTCAGAAGTCCAGCTTACTAGCAGGGAGAATTTTACTGTAACAAAATATTACTACAGCTAATAATACGCTTTCACCACATTGTAGTGGGTTAATGTGACAACAAAAAATACTTAATCAGGAATTGATTTCATCTTCCAGCAATAAAACAGCAGGATGATATAAAATTAGGTATCTTCAAAGTTTAGAAAACTTGTTGAAGGTGATCATTCAGTGCCACCCTCCAAAACTTTTCACAAATTTCACGCTGGCCTACTAAGTACTTCCAGTACAACAAATTATTTAACCTCTCTTTGCGGACTCTGGTTGCAACACAGCTGCTTCAATAATTTTAATCCCCTTGCATTAGATTTAACTTTAAAGAAACCATAACTTCATATTTCTGTAATTATCGTTCAAAAACATTCAGCAAAAGCATACAAAGCTACATTTGAAAGGGGCATAATCCCATGTTGCAGTTTTCTGGAGAAGACTTCACAGAAATAACTCCTGTTACCTTTCCATTTGTAAAGAGGTCCCATGATTTATGAGTCAATTAGTCAATGAGTCAATGAGACTCACCGTCAATATAGCAATAATTTATTGATCAAGCCTAAGCCCTCATTTTAGTGATTAGGCCTCTCTGAAATTTTAGCTTTCATTTTATGGGTTAGGGTAACTGCACTAACCCATTGATTCATATATACATGTACTTAAGACTCATATGTAAAAAATATTTCAACATTAGATGCAATGAATTTTTAGCAATTGCTGTAAATAATAGTAATCATTCCTACCATTTCAAAGGATGAATAAACTAAAGTTGAATGCAGTAAGTGTAAGAAGTAAAAAAAGTGGTCCAATTTATTTAAGCAGTGTATTCAATTTCCATCCTTGCTTTAGTCCCTGGATAGTGTTAAACACTGGTGGTGAAGTGAACAAACTACCCCAAGGGGGATTCCCTTACAAAAATGACTGTTGTTCTTGTTGTTCCTTTTTGGAGAAAAATTTGTGGATTTGTACTGCTTATGAGACCAAACAGCTGGCAGAGTTGCTGCAGTACATTTAAGGCTATCAATCTGAAAAATGAGCAATTTGGTAAGCGAGCAAATAGCGTTTACTTATGAATTATAAAATGCCAGTCATTTGTCAATTTAGAACTGGTTCCTTTAAGGGGTCAGATTTCTTTAGCCTACATACACAAAACAAGATTCTGTTACCTTTAAGATTAGGGTTGTTTTTTTTTAAAAAGACCCCTCCTGAGCAAAATGCATCCTCATGTTGGGATTCTCATTGATTTAATGACTTTTATGATACTATGCAAAATTGTTCTACAATAATACTCAAACACCATAAAAATATTTTTAACCTAACTTTTTTGCAAAGTTTACTCCTTGAACCACCAGCTTAAACTTTGATACTTTGTTCCAAAAGCCAAAGCAGTTGTATAGCAATGGTGGAGGTGATGATTAATCACTTTGTTTTGGTTCAAATGAAGAAAAAGAAAGTCAAAGTAATGATCGCACTTTAATTAACGCTTTCACCCCTAAACCGGCCATACTTAATATTTTACTCTGTCTAAAGCCAGAGTATTTTGCTCTGTCTAACACCAGACGATTTTACTCGTCAATGGGGAACCCCATGAAGTCAACAGTCTTACAGTACTTCTCAAAATAAAGAAAATGAATTCTGTGGACTTAAACATTCCCAAATAGAAATGGCGTATATTCCAAACATGGTTATGTAAACTCTTCAAGATTTAAATTACCTGCTTCAGGAACTTCGAATGAATATTTTGAATATTTTTCCTGAACTCCTGCAACTATGTTCACTTTTTAATGGTTTGCCCTTTAAAGTAACATTCAGAAATAATGCAAATACAACTGAGGCTGTTTTGCATTATCTACAAGACAAGACAACAATATCCTTTATTCAAACACAATCAATATTAAAGCAATAATACATGCTTGTGGGGTCATGAGCTAACTATAATAAAGATACACTACAGGAACTAAAAAAGCTTAAACCTATGTGACAAACATAGGATATCTACACATAAGGGATAAGAAAAATAAATCAATTGCTATCCAAAGATCATATTGCAAATACACCAAATGGTAACAGTTGATTGACAAGTTCCTTGTGCAAAATGGTAGAGCATGTTTGAAGTCCAGCAGGACCAAGATGACAAGTTATGATAAAAACTTTAAACATATTTTTTACCAAAGTTATTTTACTGCCATCAAATCCAATGAGACCTTATGCATTGGACACTGTTTCTAGCTGCAGCTCCAAATCACATAATATATTAATAAATTTTGCCATCTAAGAAAAAACCAAACATGTGGGGTGTAACCAAAAAAAGTCCAAGGCAATAAAGCTTCCTTTCAGCCTTTTCAGGAACAACTATCCACTGTCAACCATACTTGACTCAAAACAGAATTTCCTTGATCCAACAACACATGACAGTCCCCTAAAACCAAAATTACATCATTAATGCTTCCGGAAAACAATAGATTTCAAAAACAGTCACGAACCTGAATCTATAGATATCTATATATATCTGTACCTACAATTCTGTTCTTCCAAACATTATTTTAACTAACCTGGATTTTGATTTTGATTTTAAACTCGAATTAATTGCAAATCCGACCATCACTTGGAAACTACTTGAACGCAAGGATCGTTGAGTTGTGACTGCTAAAAAGTATAATAACTTAGACCTTCACCAGAAAAGGGTAAATGACCTTAAAAGCAGCTATTTAAAATATTTGATACTAGCTAGGGTTACGTTCCCAATGACACAATCACATTCAAAATCAAATTCACATCTGATCGAATCATTGATCATTAATGTAGAGGTGCCAATCGTAAGGTGTAACGCAGAAAAAAATAACCTTCACGTTGGACAATATTGCCATTTCCTTGCCACCTGGTACAAGCCAATTCACACATGAACAGAAACCTTGGGAATCCTCCTTTCTGCACATTACAGTAACTTTTTGTACCCGGTGGCAACAAACTTTCCACATTAAAGATTGCGTAAAAAACTCACCTGTTTCGCAGCTCTTATCCCACGAAATAAAATTTTCCAGGAGCAAATTTTCCGACGATGCTGGTTGGATTGGACTTTCAAACGTTTTACACAACAAGTACGTTCTCTAAGAATACATTCCACTTGAAACTCTCATTAAAACTAGTCTTGATCGCTCTAAAAAGAACGGAAACCAACAAGCTACCGATACTCAAACCGCAGCCATTTTTCTGTTCTTCTCGGGAGTGCTTTTTTCACGAGAGCCAATGATAGTCCCGGAAACGCGTCACGTGCCATATCGCGCAACTCATGCGCAGACATTTTTCGCCAGTGAACCCATTGCTACTGAGCATGTTTTTGCGCATGTCACGCACACGTCCGGGGTTCGAAATTAACTTTTGAACTAGGTTGCCCATGGGCAACCATTTTTCCACATCTAGGTGTCCAAGGTGAAATCTAGGCGCCAAATAAAACTGAGGGACTAAAAACTTGTAATATACATGAGAAAAAGCCTTTTTTCCACTGCGTTTGAATTTTTGCATTGAGCGAGCGTTTTGTTTAGGTTTAGAAAATTCTGCCTCTACTAGAGTTTTCTTGTTTGCTGAAAGTTCTTCGGTCTCTTTTTCAGAAAATGCGTTTGATACTTCTTTTCGTTTCCTTTGAACTTTTTTCTCGTTGCCTGATGTTTGTAAATAGCGCAACAAACTGTTCTGCTTGAGTGAGTCTACCATGATTTTAAAAGAAGCACATGGCATGTACATCCGGGAATGTTGTTGGAGCTTGGGTGTAGTCCTACTGCACAGCGGTAAATGCAAAACAAGATGGCGGACAATCACCCCGTACAGTACATATGAATTGTAAAGAAAAGGAAGAGAAGCCTAGTGATAATTTTTAACGACTTAGTGTACCATTTATCAAGCAGAAATACTGACTTAGGATTATAATTTTCCATTATTATGATAATTGTTCATATCTTAAGTTAGCGGACAGTTTCTGTTAATGGACAGCTAAATAGACAAGTTTCGTATTCCCAGCGGTACTGGGGCAAGTGCATCATAGCGAAGCTAATGCGGGTAAAAATTCTTCGAGGCAAAGAAATTAATTTAACTTTCCAGCTTTATGTTGTTGACATTTATCAAAACAATTAAACATATTCAAGTTTGTGAAAACAGCTGTAATCGTGCCGATAAAATGGAGCCTAATTTCGTCCAAATGAGAGTTCCGGTATTTACAAGTGCAAGGAATAAGTGTTGCGAATAAGCGGCGCGATGAACTTTTGGATTTGTGCGGTAAAGCTCATGAACTTGCCACTGAAATCATCAATGAGCAAGTGGATCAGAACGATATTTCTGCGAAGTTGGTAGCTGACGAGGGAACTATTCCCGATCCCTATTCGCTTCATTCGGACTGGAAACAGTTTTTTCGCTGTTATCGAACTACCCCTGGGCGACATGTACGCGTACTTAATGTGATCACGAAAGTTTAAAGGCTTACAATTCATTGGAAGGATATTGATTACACTGGGGCAGACTGGTGCAAAGCCTCCAAACCAACACATCACTTTTTTGTGGATGCCACCTGATAAAGTTCAGCGTGAAACCGACCGAACGAGAGACTGAGAACTCAAATAGACAATAAGACAACCTGATGGCTGGCTACTTATAAAGCAAAGTGGTTCAGTTCATTCAGCTCATTGTCCCTGTATAGAAGGGTAAATATAAGCTTACGTTTAAATGCACAAGGAAGAACAAAAACAGAAGGATAGGTTGATTATTTTTATCTTATAAACGATTCTCTACAGCCCAAAGTATTGTCATCTGATTACTTTTTTTTGCATAATTCTGGTTCTGGCTGAATACTTGGTAAAAAGCTGTCGTACTGTCGTTTTATTTAAGACTTAAGTTTATTTGGCTTTTCATTTTTGCTAAATCCCATTACTGTTGTTAAACAATCAGACTAAAAAGCAAGTAACAAAAAATATTCAAAGTGGCCCTTTTGTTTGTGACCAAATATGTTAAAACCCCTGTCTGCCATACAATCATCATTAGGTTCCAATTTGTCTATGAGACCTGATTTCATTGTGATGTGTCTGTCTGAAACACCTCCTGACCACAGTTTTGAGACAAACGTGAAAGCACCAGTGGGAGAAATTACGACTAGAAGCTTTAAGGTGTTTGAGCTTTTATTACTGCTCCAGGTAACTTTTTGTGCAGATGGGCCACTGGGTTTTTGAATTTTTATTTCCATACAGTCTATAATTACTCTTGTTCAAGGAAACATTGGTAGATGCCTCCTAACTTGCTGCATTGTAGGCCAAGCAATCAGAATGTCCTTGAACACATAGTAGAGCATGTTTATCCAGGTTGTGAAAAGTTTAGATACAGATACTTTAGAAAGTGAATAAATGTCAGCCAGGTGACCAACCAACAAACCCAGTCTAAGCCTCACAAGAACTAAAATAAATTCAGCAAACAATGGCACTTGTTCCGGTCTTTTTCTTCCTACAAAGAAGAAAGTGGATGAGATTAAAATGACATAAGCTTAAAATATATTTTTTATCTCTGCACAAGTTGCTCTTGTAAAAATTAAACTATTATGGACAAATATAGGATATGAAAAAAAAAAAGAAAATATATCATAGAAAAATAATTTGATAAACTAATTCTTTGTAATGAATGGTACCTTGGATTTGTTTGAGCTCCGTTATGAAAGAAATATTGACCAAACTGATATATAAGCTTCTCCCGCAGTTTTTTTCTTGCCATACCAATATTTCATTTTTTCAGCAAATGGCTGCAAAAAGTTAAACACCATAAGTTGGCAAGTCAACGAGGAGATTCCAGCGTAAAATCTGACGGATCGATCGTTTTTACAGAAATCCTCAATGAAACAACCTCTCTTCAGCTGAGTCTTGTTCTCCAGCCTTGCTTTGCACTCGTCCATGAATTGTATGTCAGAAGTTGTTAAATCAGTTTGCATCTGAGCATCAACATACACCAGCTGACAATAAGGGTTCTTGATTCCTTCAAAGGTACAATTTTTATTTGAACCAAGATCCATTGCTTCCACCCTAGCATCTTGTTTCGAAGAGGCAGACTGCTCCATATTTATTACCTTCTTCGACTATGGTGTTTCATTTCGATGTCTCCACTCTTCAGGGTTGGTACGACTTTTGTGAGTTTTAGGCTGGAGATGTTTGGGAAAGTCAAATATCCTGGGCACAGGATTCGATTTTGTGGGTCCAAGCCCACCTTTAAAATGAGCCGAACATATCCTGGTGTGCCTTGTTACATTTAGACTATCCAGGCGACAACCTGCAATCCACCGCGAACGCCGCTCTCTTTCGGTCATTCCTGAGACATAATACTTGCTTTTGTTGTTTGTGGGACAAGGAAAGGAATTAAGAGCACAACAACTGTGATTCACCATATTGTTTTGATTGCATTCTCCGAATTTTTACCCGCATTAGCCTCGCTTAAATGCACTCGCCCCAGTATGACCGGGAATACGAAACTCAAGGGGCAACCATCGCAGACCACAAAGGTAAACAAACATGGCATCAAGCCAGTGTTTGATCCTCGCTCGGGCAAAGGGTAGCTTGTGGCATCATGGGATAGCTGTGGATCCAGGCTTCTCGCAAAATGTCACGCACTGATGTGACAGTGTGAATAGACAATCGCTTTGAGAACTTCGCCGCGATTTTACTCTCTTGAATGCTTGGTGACCCCCATTTTTCTTTCTGTAGATCACTTCCTTTCCTGATTTGGTCCATTTTAACAAAAAAAAATCTGTATGTGAGAAGTTACAAATATTTTAGACTAGTATGTATCGTTTTTCAAGGTCTATTTCACTTCAGAAAAGCACATCAGCTGCAAAAGTTTATTTAGTTATATTAGTTATGTTGAATTGAGAATGTTTACCTGATCTAAATTTCACTAATGTAGCTGTTTTATTGCTGACAGTTGTAAGCTTAGATCGTCTTAAAATAACACAAGCTTCTAAAAGTGCACCTCATGATTTCGAAAACGAGCATGGTGACCCCCATTTTTTTGGTCATTTTGGCAAAAGTAGATCATTGCCTTTCTGCATGGCAAGTTTAAAAAAAATCTGTATGTGGGAACATTTTGGGCATGAACGTCCTTAATTAATATTCGTCGCCTGCTTACTGGTTTTTCGCTCTCACTCTCCCTTTTCTTGTCATCCTTTGTTGTACGACATATATAAAAAAAACCACTTAGCTTGTTTTTTTGTTTTGTTAAGGATGGTGCCTACTAATTCAAAAGGTATTTTTGCACGGTTTACTGAATATGCAGGAAAAGCAGATCTCAACAAGTGTGGTATTAAAATCCAAAAAGAAAATTGGGGGTAACCACACATTTTAATCAACAAAATTAGCAAAAAAGCTTTAAAATACGAAGCAATATATGGCGTTCCTTTCCAAATAAAAGCTTAATTATCTCCGAAAAATGCATGGTTACTCCCAATTTTCTTTTTGGATACCAAGAGCATTTGCTAAAGTCTGCTTTCTCCACATAAATTTAAACTGTGCAAAAATATCCCTGCATTAGTAAGCACTACCGTTAGGAAATCCGAGTATCTGGAGATGCGCAGAATGTATGTGCAATAACAATAGTAGGCGCCGTCGTTATTTAATGTAAGTTAACTTTTTCGCTTGTTTTCCTAAAATGCAGTGTCAAATGCAGTCCCAGCTCATGTATGTAACTTCCTGCCCAATAGAAACGCATGTTGTAGCTGTGCATCTTTAAAAATATATATTTTATTACAGTATTTTGTTTATAAACAAATTACATACGTTACATCTACTGCACTCATGCTCATAAATCAACAAACACAGAGAGCAGTACAGCTTACCAGTGGCACAATCACTGAAAAGCTGATATACTCGGAAGTTTATATTGCTGGTTTGCATGTGACGTCTTGGTGGCCGTGTTGGATGGCGAGAACATTAACCTGTCTCTCTGCTAGGAACTAATCTTTGTTATGATGTAAATTCTGCAAATAGAAATTGTATTGTATTGCCA
The DNA here is from genome assembly GCF_036669935.1 of Montipora foliosa. Taxonomy (NCBI): domain Eukaryota; kingdom Metazoa; phylum Cnidaria; class Anthozoa; order Scleractinia; family Acroporidae; genus Montipora; species Montipora foliosa. The sequence continues at coordinate 20,234,256 of NC_090873.1, forward strand.
ACCAACATGGGCACATTGTCATGTGGGTGAAAACCAAGAAATAAGAGGTTAACTGTATGATAATATGAAACTACAAAAGTATTACCACATACTGTACTAACAACTAAAATATACTACTGCTTAGATGAGCTGTATTTTTGTTTCATATTTATTTTGAACCTGAAATTTAAAACCTTCAATGCTGAGAAGTACATTTTTCCTCTTGAAATCCCATAAGTAATTTTTGCCAATAATGACAAGATAATCTAAAGGGGTATGGTGTATCCATAATACCAATAATGACTGCAAACTTTTAATTTTGTTTGTAATGGTGAAAAGAGATTGCTCAAAAGTGCTGGTGATAGAAAACAAAGTGGAGCAGGTTCAAGGTTCTTGACTACAAAAAATTTGAAATGTACATACAGTACAGCCCAAAAATAATGCATGCGCAAGAACTTCTTTTTGTATCTGCAAGCCAGGCAACTTCCTGCGGCTAATTGTGGGTCAGTTGCTCTTGAGTCCTGAAAACACAAGAACTTCTTTGCGGTTGCATGCTTAAAGCGCAAGAACTTCTTTGCAGCAGGATGTTTGGACCGCAAGAACTTGTTTGCGGTAACACTTTGCGGAAACGCAAAGTGAAATGAGAGACACAGGCGAGTTGCAGCTAAAAATATAACTGTTAAAAATACCTTTTTTATTGGCTCTAGAAAGCCGATATACAGTGCAGGGCAAAGATGAGCAAACTTCGCATACGCGTACCATGCTTATGTTGATATAAGAGTTTACACTTTGGGTATGCCTTTGTTGTTCATTGCCATACTTTTGCTTTATGTGGCATTGTTAAAAAAAAGAGGAAAGGATCAGTGAGAGAGCACTCGCCTCCCACCAGTGTGGCCGGGGGTTCGATTCCCAGACTCGGCGTCATGTGTGGGTTGAGTTTGTTGGTTCTCTACTCTGCACCGAGAGGTTTTCTCGGGGCACTCTGGTTTCCCCTCTCCTCAAAAACCAACATTTGACTTGATTTCAGCGGCCTTTGGGGTTATTTTCGTCCAAATGAGAGTTCCGGTATTTACAAGTGCAAGGAATAAGTGTTGCGAATAAGCGGCGCGATGAACTTTTGGATTTGTGCGGTAAAGCTCATGAACTTGCCACTGAAATCATCAATGAGCAAGTGGATCAGAACGATATTTCTGCGAAGTTGGTAGCTGACGAGGGAACTATTCCCGATCCCTATTCACTTCATTCGGACTGGAAACAGTTTTTTCGCTGTTATCGAACTACCCCTGGGCGACATGTATGCGTACTTAATGTGATCACGAAAGTTTAAAGGCTTACAATTCATTGGAAGGATATTGATTACACTGGGGCAGACTGGTGCAAAGCCTCCAAACCAACACATCACTTTTTTGTGGATGCCACCTGATAAAGTTCAGCGTGAAACCGACCGAACGAGAGACTGAGAACTCAAATAGACAATAAGACAACCTGATGGCTGGCTACTTATAAAGCAAAGTGGTTCAGTTCATTCAGCTCATTGTCCCTGTATAGAAGGGTAAATATAAGCTTACGTTTAAATGCACAAGGAAGAACAAAAACAGAAGGATAGGTTGATTATTTTTATCTTATAAACGATTCTCTACAGCCCAAAGTATTGTCATCTGATTACTTTTTTTTGCATAATTCTGGTTCTGGCTGAATACTTGGTAAAAAGCTGTCGTACTGTCGTTTTATTTAAGACTTAAGTTTATTTGGCTTTTCATTTTTGCTAAATCCCACCAGTGTGGCCGGGGGTTCGATTCCCAGACTCGGCGTCATGTGTGGGTTGAGTTTGTTGGTTCTCTACTCTGCACCGAGAGGTTTTCTCGGGGCACTCTGGTTTCCCCTCTCCTCAAAAACCAACATTTGACTTGATTTCAGCGGCCTTTGGGGTTATTTTCGACGAGGACTGTATTTTCTAGTGAAGCTGGTTTAATATTTGTCGTGAAGCTCGGCGGCAAATTTAAACTCGATCTGAGATCTAAGAGTTATTTTAAATCTAGTTTTCCAGTTACAAAGTGGACTAAACATGGATCTACTTCGCTTCACATTCCTGGCCACGACCCTCCGTTGGACATAACAGTGTTTTCGGACGTTTCGCGGAACC
>NC_090873.1:20241377-20246377 GCF_036669935.1 Montipora foliosa
TTAAATACCCTTCATATCATCTGCAGATAATTGAAAGTCATGTTTCAGTTTTAATTATTAGCTCTGTTAGGAGATTGGACTTTTTTGCTACTTAGCAAGGAATAATCTTTTAATTATAATAAGAATTAAAAGATTTTTGTTGTCACTGACTAAAAGCTTTTTGTATGAACGATTTGGTTCATGCAAAAAAGCTTTTTAGTCACTGACAACAAAAAAAATTTAATTCTTATTATTATCATGCCTGACTACTATTTTTAATCTTTTGATTTCTTATTAGAAGCATCAAAAATGTTTCCATTATCTTTACTGGAGCTACAACTGACAACAGGAAAATTCCATGTGTGACGTTAAGAAAGCAAAAATATTGAAAACAAATCATTTATCTTAAAACTTACACTAACAGAAAGCTTTTGCACTGGGCTACATTTGTATTTGAAATTACCAAGATTTTGTGTGTCTTGCCAACACTGACTTGGCGGGTGGCTGTGGAATTCGGAGCTCAAAATAAGTTTGTCATAAACATCAAAACAGTTCAAATAAACATTAGAATACATGTACCTCAACCTGGTTCCCAGGGTCTCTCTTCTTCCCTTCCTTGGAGCAGGAGAGAGAGAGAGACCCTGGTCTGGTCTGACCACGTGTCAGAGCAACAATCAAAATCAACAGGGAGGGGCCTTGCAAAAACGAACTTTATGCCATACTTTTTTGGTCAACATGAAATTGAGACAAGGATGCGTGGAACAAACAATCACCATAATTTTATTTTATCATGATGTTTTACGGCAGTCTCCACTTTGAACACTATTAATTTTGCAACAGCAGCTACTGTCATACAACTGAAATGTCTCGAGGCCATTTATTGTGGAAAAGATTGTGTCGCTGTTTTGGCAACAGGCTATTGTAAATCATTGATCTTCCACTTGCTTCCATCATTTCATCGTGACAAGTTTAACGATGAAGGATCTTCATCACCTCCGATTCAAAGTGTTGTTGTTATTGTCTCCTCTTAATGCATTTATCAAGGACCGATTCGAAAGAAGCATTGAATGGAAGAGCTGTGGCTCTAAACTTTAAGCAGAAACAAAACACAGGAGATGTTGAGCTAGATGCAAATTCCTTGTTTCTGAAAGACGCAAAGTATGACATGTTGTTTCTGCATCCAAAAGCTTTCCAGACGTGCATGGATGGGAAGGAGCTCTTGCAAAGTGTGCCTTATCAACGCTTCGTTAAAACTATTGTTATTGATGAAGCACATTGCATCTTAGAATTGAGTGAACCTGACTTACTTCATTATACTCTCAGGGGCAGCATCTTACATGTACAGTGCTTCGTTAAGGCTTATATGAAATGACTGTTGCTATTGGAATGAAGGTGGATATCCCATCAATACGCTTTGTTATTCATGTTAGCCCAACACGATCTGTTAGAGAACACAAGCATCAAAAAGAAAAGAAAATACTAACAACAATAATATTGTTATTGTTTCAGATTACATTACATTATTTCCCTTCTGCAAACAGTGAAAGGAATCCTTTTACCTAACTACTGTAATTTAAATCATTACGGTATGTCGTTCATTAGAAAACCAAATAACGTCTATTCACCTGGAAGAAACGTTTTCAGATGAGGTTAATCAATATCTCTGTTGCCAAAATATGAAACTCTTGTCTATGTTTCTACATACCATAAAATATGTATTATTATATAGAAAGTAATATTACATAAGTATTAGTCAAATAGTGTTCAAGATTCTTCTTCATCTTGCACCAAGGGAGCATCTAGCATCAGATTTCTTTTGTCTCCTCAACCACTTCTCTAAATCCACTTGGTCTACTGTTGCTGAAGGGCCTGCCACTATATGTGGGAATCAGTCATGTTTCCTGTTAGGATCATACATGTACTCTTGTACATGTATCTCCAAAAGCACTTGGCCTACAGGACGAGTAGAGTTTCCCGAAAAAATAAGTTTTTTTCTACTTAGGTCTGGACTTCGCAGCAACGTACTGTTTTTGCCTCTGTTTTACAAGAATATCTGGCTCTGTTGTTTTGGTAAAGACTGGGATCCACATTCCTTTTATGGAAATGACAACCTTGTTCGAGAAAAGGCTTCATTAACACTTGAATTAACGAGGTGAATACTGTTGTGGCAAAATACATGTAAGTGTAGTTGTAGTAAGCTTTGTGACCAGCAGGTGATTTCCTTGAAAACAGTGTCAGATATTGCCAGAACCTATATGCCTCATACATGTAGATGTGCTGCGTTTTCTCAAATGATGTATTGTACATACATGTAAGGAATGTAAGTGATCCATGATGGGTGTGTGTACATGTATGAAATGGTGTTGTCTTGAAAAGTGCAAAGAACAACAGAAATTGAAATAACTGTTAAAACAAACACTTGAGATTTGGTACAAAACAGATTATATTATGCGATTTTTACGTTTTTTAATAATATTTTGTTATTCCCTTCAATAATGTTCTTGGATGAGTGAATTTAACTTTCGGACAACCAAAATCTGAACGTTACTCGTCCAATGGACAAGTGAAATGGAAGAAAAGTTTTTTGCCCTGATCATGGTCGAACAGCTTCACTTTTTGAAGGTCTGTCATTATTTTTTACCTCATCTGTGGCTGATGACCTGTGACTGTGTGATGCCGAAGGAGGGACCCTATTCAACTGTTGATCAAAGTTTTCAACAATTTGCCTTTCTTCCCCAGATGATCTGCTATATCTGTCCATAGGGGTTTTGCATGGCAGGAACAATGGATTCTTTGTTCTATGGGAACAAATGTTCTTTCTAATGCAAAACATTTTTATTGTTCCCGCCATGCAAAACCTCTATGGCAGCGACTGTTTTGTTTGCCCCCATCATTTTGATTGAGTTTTTTAATATTCTTGTTGTGATTTTCTGGAAGTAAATCAATCTCAGTGTTTTTTCCAGAACCTCTTTTCCAGTTAGCTGTAGAGGCCCACTTGCAATGAAAGGCTTCTGCATTGGACAAAAATAATGCTGCACAGCACTGATTACCATTTCAATTGCATATTCATGAAACCCTGGCAAACTTTGGCACCAAAACTTTAAATTTGTGCAGTGTAGCAAGCCTCTCACCATTACCGTCCTTGAATGCATCCTTGTAATCCATAAGAATGAGGTACAGTCGTATTTCAGGAGACACAAGGAATATTTTTTCAGGAAATCCTGACCATCTGGGCTGGGAAGTTCCTCTTCATTCTCAAGATCAGGGGTGGGAACAAGGTGGGGTAGACGAAAGAACTCATCAATGAACTTAAACATCACATACACTGTAATTAAAAATGTTATTTGTTCTTGTTGTCCCCTACATCTAAAATATTGTGTGGGGGCCCATTCTTAACTGTTCGTCCTTTTGTGATTTCCATTTCAAAGAATTCAAGCAATGCCTCAGTAGTGAAACACTTGACTACACATACATTCATGAACAACTGCTCACAATTTTCATAATGTATCACATCTTGTGAAACATTTCTGCATTGTAGCTTTTCTCTAAAGTACTGCAAGGTGCCTTGTTCTCTTGCAGACTTTTTGTATAATTTCCTGAAAACAAGCTGAAGAATAGACAAAATTAATTAGGGATTCAAGAAGTCATGAAACTGAAGTTTCTACTTAAGGTTTTTAGATCACTGAAAGTAGACGCCTACCTGGATTTCATTTAAAGTGCTTAATATTAGAGTGCAGTTAAGCTTAAGTTAGCTTGATTATAAATAAAAACAATAAGCACAACACAGTAATTTCGTTCATTATTCTAAATTTGCATCCACTTAGTGTTTCCATGAAACAATTAAGTCAATATTATCATACCTCCCAAGAATAACCTGTTCTCTTAAAATGGTACAATTCACCTGCTGTTTGTTCTCAAAGCAACTCAGTCCAAAAAAAATATTGTTACAAAAAAACCATAGTTTAAAACTTTTTGTCTGTAAATTGTCTGTAAATACACGTTACCCCCCCCCCCCCCAAAAAAAAAAAAAAAATCTTATCCACGGTTACCTTGAGAAATTCCTTTTTGCATGCCAGTCCACAATTCTGAAGAAGTACAGGTGATCTAGTCTATCCTGTGCAGCGTGGTTACCTGCTCTCAAATCTTTGGCACTAGCCTATAGCACTTGCATAGGCTGGACACCAAAGCAAGGTATTGTGACATTAGCCAAGGGATCATCACCTGTTGGCACTGGTGAAACATGTGACGTTGTCTGGTCTAGTCTGGAAGAAGCCATAATGGGTGGACCAGGTCATTGAGGGGAGCACAAAGGCTACCTTCAACTGGGCTAAAACATGAACCATATCTGAGTACTTCTTCTCATCCTTGATAAGAACTGGCAAGGGAACAACAACAGACCGAGAGGTCATCTCCCTGGAGTACTGACAGTCTGTATGATATGGACAAACATCCTTAAGAAAATCAAATGCTGGAAATGACTTGCACAGAATTCTTGCAATAAGGATCTTGTAATGGTCTCTTGTACAGCTGATCTCACCTATCAGCCAAAGATATTACATCCTTTAAGTCACAATCTGAAAGTTGTTTTGGAGGCCCATCATCATTGGGAAGACAAGGGAACTGATGTGATCAAAACTATACTTGTTGCTACAGCATGGACACTTTTGTTTTGATGATGAGATTGCATGTCATGTGCCATCACATCCCAATCAATATTGTCCAACAAAAGTACAAATTTCTTGCCTCTCATCGGAAGTTGTGAAGCTCAATCCAAGAAATGTTGATCAATTTCTTCCTGGATTGTATACTTCAAACATATACATTTTGACAAGCAAAAGCAGCACTCGACTTTCAGGAAAAAACGTAGGAGGTGGCCCCTATGTTTTCAGATTTGGTCGCCAGCTGAAGTATTTTAGTTGCCAAAACATTTCGGCCCCTCCTGCCTTATAGATTTCAACAAAAGAGAGGCTACTATAAACAGAAAATATATATATCTTAGTTTCAATTAAACCTGCTCTTCT